>NC_042291.1:7245521-7420521 GCF_901000725.2 Takifugu rubripes | reverse complement strand
ACAAGATTTCTCTCCGACCAGCAATCCACTTACGTTATCATTACACTGGGACCAGTCTCCAGTCGTGAAAGGCGCAGATTCCCCAGTATATCTTGTGTTAGGAGTTGACATAACTGGACTTGACCCCCTTGAAACAATCTTGATTGTAAAAGACGCTATATAAATAAAGATTGATTTGATTAATACATTTTGACAGGTTTTGTGGAGTTCGGTCCGCTGCTGTACCATTCCCGCCGTACGTATGTTATATTCACGTGCTTCGGTTACTGGCTAAACCGCAGCTGTTCCTTTCAAGACACTGGGGTAATTCCACATTGACGTGTTGCTTGAAATCAAGCTTTTACTCAATAAAAGGAGTTGACTTAGATCAGCCATTTTCTCTCAGCAACATACAAATAGTGTTTTTGGAAGACACTGGCGATGTTAGGTTTTCAGAGTCGTCACTTTTCCAACAGTTTTAAATGCGTCTTGGCTTCATTTTCAGCAGTCAGGCGGATAAAGGGACGAAGGATCTGCTCAACGGCAGCAAACACGCTGCGATATCGCCCACAGAGTTGCTTTACAATTATCCATGTAAGTGTAACAGGGCATTTGTGTTATAAAGCGTATAAAATCACACAAAATATGGTCTGTTACATGCTCAGCTGTCAAAAATACAGCATTTCCGGTGATTAGTGATGGGTTTGGGAGCTCCGTCCTGCATTTCTTCTTCTGTGGTGCCCCTATAAAAGTGATGGCGATCACTCTGCCTCTCACTTTTTGCACAGTACCCCCGTGGGAGAGGTGGGTGTCTCATTTTCCATCACGTCAGTTTATATTAGTTACGTTTGGTTCTGAGTTAATCCACTTACGTATTCTGATTGATTGTTTAATGTGTTTATTTATTCATGTTAGAAATACAACAATGGGAACATACCAGTACATAAACATGATGTTTAGACAGTGTTGACCGCTAGCTTACTCGCCATGACGAGTCGCGCTAATGTTCGTCTTCCCGCCTTGTCTGTGTTTAGGAACTGGAGCGGGCTGCTAACTGTCTATCCATGTTATTTGTTGCTGCCAGAATAAAAGAAAGTCCTGGATATCATTCAACGCAGAGTTCCACCAGTTACACAGGCAACTGTTCAACAAGATCTTTGGGTGTTGGGGGTAAGTTTTGTCCTTTGTTATTCACCCATTTTTTCGTCCCCCGTTACCGAGTCCTGATCTTTTACTCAGGAAAACCTGGTTTCCTTCCCTTATTTCCACTCACTTTGTGACAAACTTGCCTTAATTTACCAGCAAACAAAACACTTAACTTGTAAATCAGGAAAAGTTTTCTTCGGTGTCGAGGGTTCTTGGCTGTGGAGGAACTCAGATGGAGACTTCTGCCAGCTTATTGTGCAGTTGAAGTCCAGAAAATGTCACTTTATTAAACACTGAACAGTAGACCCATGAATGAAGGGAGGTCTCCAATCACACACATAACCTCGCTTATGGTGTCCAGGTAATTGCAAACAGCAATTAAATACATCAATGATTATAACTTAATAAATAGAACAGTAACATTGAAAGTTGCAAAAGATAACATTTACAACGAACAAAAACAGGGTTAACACCAACCTGAACCCACAGATACACTGCCACAAAGCATGCTGGGAAATTCCCACACTGACCCTCCCCAACACGCTACACTACCTTTGCTTTTATTTTCAAACAGTGCCTGTGACGCGGCAGTAACACAGCACTAACAGGGCTGGTTAAAAAAAACATACCGAGAGCTGTCTTCATCTTCCTCCTGTGTACTGAAACCATGGAAGTCTTCCTCCTCAGTGTCGGATTGGAATAGCGTCAGAAATTCTTCGCCACACACTCTCTCAGTCTCTCTTTCGTTGTCGCTATCAGTGTAACTCTCATCCTGAGACAAATTGACTCCTGAGCTTGTGCTGTCCTCTCTGTCACGCAGCAGACCGGCTTTTCGAAACCCGTTGGTGATGGTGGATTTTTTCACACTGCTCCACGCTGTCAGGATCCACTGGCAGACTTGTGCAAAAGTTGCTCTTCGCATGCGGCCAGTTTTGGTAAACGATTTCTCGCCGCTGGTCATCCAAGCCTCCCATTCAACTTGGAGGACCACCGTCATATGCATTTCTTCTTGTATTTTCCATAATGAGGGTCTGTTTATGCTAATTTTATTCATACACAAAGCGCGAAGTTACATTAAACTTGCGTCTTCCTCGACACATATATTCCACCTATCTCTTTTCTGCTCGAGCGCCCCTAGCGGCCGATAGAAAAAATACACAAATAAGCCGCACCGTAGAATAAGCCGCAGTGTTTAAAGTGTAGGGAAAAAGTAGCGGCTTATAGTCCAGAAATTACGGTAATTGACGACAAGCTTTTTATGATGTGTTATTACTCAAGTATAAAAGTACTTGGAACATTGAAATACATGCTACACAAACACACAGCAGTCACAATGCTGATGCCAGGACCTCTGTGGACATGCCTGGCTCTAATGTGGCTGGGAAGCTCCAGTGCCCACAGCTTATTTACCTGCGAGCCCATTAAGGTGCATCGCTGCCTCGGGATGTCCTACAACATGACCTTCTTCCCCAACATGATGGACCACTTTGACCAGGATATTGCAGCCACTCATATGAAGGTAAGTCCCAAGAGAAAATATCAATATTTTGATGTATATTGGGAATATTTTTTGAAGTAAAAAGGTGTGTGGTGCCAAGCAGTACCTGTTATATTGGTTTTCTAACTGGGAAATGAGTTATTTGCCTTTGCCAAAATCTGTGTGCAGGATGTATTACTGTCAGGTGACGCAGGCCACGCCTTGCACCGATCCACCGATCCGATGCTGGCCAGCAACTACGCAGTAAGCATTTCCAACAAAATCTGCATTTTTTTCTTCCCTCTGTGGAAAAGTCTGTCACAGAATTAAAGCACTGGGCTTCTTTTTTGTGCAGATGTGCGTCCCGTTTCCTGACATTCCCAAAGGCACTAGTTTGGGACAACAGATGGAGAGTTCAGAAGAGAATTCTGTGGTGCTGAAGAGAGGTGATGATTCCAAAATGCATCAAAGGGAAGAGGAAAATCAAAAGACTTCTGTGGAAGAAATAAATGCTGAACAAATAATTCTTTTGAAAGAAGAAAATGGTCAACTGATCATGAAATGTGAAGACTTTAAGAGAAAAATACAGGAGTTAATGGAAGAAAAGAAAGACTTTACCAATAAAGCTAAATGTTACGAGAGAGAACTCAACCTGCTGCGGAACAGTAGGACAAAAATCAACAAAACGTGTCAATTGGCCATGGAAAACCAAAGGAGTGAAAAAAAGGTCCACTCTTTAGAGGCAGAACTGAAAGACCTGGCCATCAAATACAAAAACTGTCAGGTGAGAAACCAAAGGCTAGACAATCAAATAAGAGAAAATAACAAGAAATATGAAGGTTCTGAGAGGAGAATACAGGAGCTTCAGGTAGAAAATAACCAATGGGAAAGAAAATAACAAATTTTATGAAACAGAACTCCTAAAATTCAAGGCAGAAATGAGCAAGCTGACCACCTCAGCCACCAGTTTAAACACAGATATCCGAGAGAAAAATGAAATAAATCTACAGCTGACCCAGACTGTAAAACATGAGAGCAAATTCAAAGAACTCATGGAGAGAAATGAGGAGATGGCCATGGAAAATGAAAGAAATGAAAGTCCAGCAGTTGGAAGAGAATCTGAAAGAATTCACCATTAAATATGAATCCTCCAAGAAGAGAAACCAACAGCTGGACAATCAAATGAACAAACAGGCCCAGAAATGAAGAAAGCTGGAGAAAGAAAAGAAAGGCAGCGAAGACTTTGAAAGAGAACTCCAGGTCCGAAAAGAAGATGATGAAAATATGGAGATGACAGCTGGATATTATGCGAAAAAGGATCAAGACCTTGTGAAGCTGATCTATAAGGAAAAAATCAAACAGATGGAAGAACAAAAGACTGTATTGGACACGACAAGTGAACACCAAAAGACAATAAACCAACTACTGAAGGAGAAAATAAAGAAAATGCAATAAAAAGAACGTGTTACTATAAAACTCGATCTGCTGGAGCTGCAGAACACCATGCTGAAGAAAATTTGTAAACAGCTGCTGAAAAAGAGCAAGAAAATGAAATCTCCCTATTCTTCATTCAGAAATAGAAGGAGAAAAGAGGAGAAACAAGTGTATGCATCCACTGCCACCAAGAGGTATCGGAAACCATTGACTCTGTCTGTTGTTGCAAATCTGCTTCGTAGGTTCGGACCGTGAAACGACCAGAGTCAGTGATCTTCAGCAAACTGTTTATTAAACTCAGTTGTGGGCCTTTTTACAATGAGAGAAGCATTCAGCATTAGCCAACAGGTAAAAAGTGCACTGGGCCTTCTTGGGCATTGGTTTATATATTCAGCAGAAAAGTTAGCAACAGTGGTCAGGTGATCAAGTGATTTACGGACGACACCATTTTATTACCTTATATGATTATGTTCTATGTAATTTCCGGTACCTCACGAGCAAGTCACAAGGTGGCACCAGGAAGTGTGATTAAATGCCTGCACGTACGCACATTCTTAAACACATGCAAAAGTCAGTTCTAGTGATTCAAGGTTACGCGATAAGTTTGTGGTACATACGTAGTAAGTTTCACAGTAGATTTCACAGTAAATTTCCACATTTTTACCCTATTGGTCTCTGAAAAAGGACATATTACATTAAGGTAACAGTCGCTTCTTCATCGCCCTCTGACTGATGATCTCCCAGGTCTGTGGATAGCAGGATCATCAGTGCATCGGCAATGGGCGGTCCACTGCCCTTTTCTACAGTAGTTGATATGAAACGAACACAAAACATGCGACTACATGGTACACAGCAACAGCCACATGCCAAAATAACAGCCAAAAATGTAGCTAACGAAGTACACAAGGCTAAAATAAGATTTTTCCACTCCCAGTGAACCACTTATCCGGAGGATTCTCTCTGCCAGAATGTTCTGCCATTTCATCAGACAGGGTATGCAAGCCTTCCAACGCTATGGTTACAAAGCCGTCAGGTGCATTGTTATTTGGAATAAAAGTATAACATATGTCTCCAAACATTGAGCATACTCCACCTTATTCAGCCAGGAGCAAACCTTATGTCGAGGACCATAAGGTTTTGAACTGCAATGAGGGAGATGGCTGCTAATTGTTCAGAGAGTCCTTCTACGGCGTCTCTGGTCAGATTTGCCAATCTTTGAACAATGTAATGCACATAATTGATTCTGTCCACATTTTTGTTTGGTGTAACGGGAAATATTGCGGAGACAAGAAGGATGTTTTTGAAGCCACTTGATCAGCCAATTTTTATTTATCTGGAACACCACGTGGTACCCCTATTGCAATATAGGTGGGGGGATTTAGAGAAAGATCAAAATGAGAGGAGTAGCCCTGTTCCTCAGCTGTTCGCCTAGTAAGAATGTGTCGCCGGCGTCTTGCAGTGAGAGCGCTAGAAGTTGTGCTGACCCTGTGGACAATTTTATTGCCTAAGAGTGTTAATGGGGCTGCCAGTCGAACCATAGCGCAGTTGCCTGTGCTTCCAGTGGGAATGAATGTGCGTAAATGATTGCCGCACTACCAAAATAGACCTGCGCGCGGTAAGGGGCCAATTAGTGAGGCGTTACCAGGTTGAGACGTATTGCACCAATCTGGGGAAATGTCACCCAGATTGAGAGTGGATCCTGTAAAATTAAAACATATGTAACTATTTGGAGGCCCCCTGTAGGACCGGAAAGGCCTCGTTGTAGTCTTATTGCTAATTGGTGGGAATACTGAAGCTAGGGTGACACAGGTTGTAGGCGTGACTTCTGTGGTAAGGGCTAGCATACAGTTCTAGCCCCAGCTGTTGTCCGTGTAAGGATGCTGGTTCAGTGAATAGGTGTGGTCTGGCCGATGCACAGGCTATGCAATTACCTTTCATGTGGGTTCTTGCTTCCTTCGCCAGGCAATTTAGCCAGAGATTGGAATCAGTATAATCTGTAACCTATCACTACTCAACCAGAGTTATTTGTGTGTAGTCAGTAGTGATTACAAAAGGACTGTCCCCGTTTAAGCGAGAGGTGTGTTTTGGGAGTGGCGCAGGTGTGGCATCAGTATTTAGCTTGACAGGTGAATGTAAACGAATTCTAAGCAAGCCCAAGTCTTGGGAGTTTCTGATGTGGTGTGGGGTGTTGCCAACCATGGGAGACAAGATGGAGGCCAAGTATTTGGAAACGTTATATGTTACTGAATTGATGCTACTTATTATTGGTCTCAGAGGGGTCCCTGGTTTGTGGATTTTGAGCAATCCATAAATACAAGGGATGGCTTCTCCTGGATATAGACGGTAGTATTGTGGTCTGTCGATGGCTTTCTCCTTTTCCAGTTTCTGTAGTAAGTCTACCACCTTCTTCTTGTATGAGCTGGTAGGGTCTCGCTTGAGTTTCTCATATGTGGCCACAGTTTGTGAGACTGCGGAGCTTTGTGTCCGACCCCCTGATGAGCAACACAGGAGCTCCTCAAGGAACTGTGCTCTCCCCATTCCTGTTCACCACCTACACAGCCGACTTCCAGTACCACTCTGAGACATGTCATCTCCAGAAGTACTCGGATGACACAGTCATAGTCGGGTGTGTGGAGAATGGACAGGAGGATGAATACAGGGACCTTGTGGAGAGTTTTGTCAGGTGGAGCAGGGAGAACCTTCTGCAGCTCAACGTGACCAAGACGAAGGAGATGGTGGTGGATTTCAGAAAAAGCAAGTCCCCACCCTCCCCAGTCTGCATCAGTGGGAAATATGTGGAAATAGTCCCATCTTACAGGTTCCTGGGTGTCCAGCTGGACAATAAACTGGAGTGGTCCACAAACACTGATGCTGTTTACAAGAAGGCCATGAGCAGACTCTATTTCCTCAGGAGACTCAGGTCCTTCAGTGTTTGCAGCAGGATGCTCCAGATGTTCTACCAGTCTGTCATGGCTAGCACCATCTTCTTTGCTGTAGTGTGCTGGGGTGCAGGCATTAAAGCAAAGGATGCTAACAGACTCAACAAACTCATTAAAAAGGCAGGGTCTGTTGTTGGCTGTAGACTTGATAACTTGGACGAGGTGGTGAGGGACAGGATGGTGTTGAAACTGCGAACAATCATGGACAGTCCCTCCCACCCCCTCCATAACACAGTGGACAAACTGAGGAGCAGCTTCAGCAACAGACTCCTGCAGCCTCGCTGCTCTAAGGAACGGTACAGGAAGTCATTCCTGCCGTCCGCCATTAAACTCTATAATTCACTCAAACCAACTCAACAATAATTGTGTAATGTTTATGCTGTAATTTTATTTCTAATTTATTCTATATTTATGTATATATGCTTATAATGCTTATAATATGTATATATTATATTATGTCTATATTATATATATGCTTATAATATATGCTGTATATATGCTTATAACATTCTAATCTTATCTGTATTTATTTTTTTCTGTCTCTTTACTCTGCATACGCTGCTACTATAACTCAATTTCCCCACGGGGATGAATAAAGTCCATCTTAATCTTAATCTTAATCTTAATATGTAGTGGTGTCTGTCAGGAGATTGATTATTTTGGTGTCATAGTCAGTGGTATTGAGTAAGACCGTGCACCTACCTTTGTCAGCTAGTAAGATGGTGATGTCATTGTCCTTGGCTAAGGATGCAATGGCTCTTTTTTCCTCATTAGTAATATTGGAGGTTGGAGGTTTTGCACTAGCTAAAGCAGCCGTTACCTTAAGTCTAATCTGTTCTGCTTCCGGGAGTTTATTGTTTCTGATGTCTGTCTCAGTGGCTGTGATGAGTTCGACATTCGGTACCTCTTCAAGGGTGACTGAAAAATTCAGACCTTTGGCAAGCACTTCCTCTTCAGTGTGTGTAAGCTCCCTGTCTGATAAGTTTTTTTACCCATTTCTCCCGTTGTGTGTCAGACAAGGATGTGTCAGAGGCTTTTTTCTGTCATGGAGAAGGGGTTGGCTTTGTTTTCTTATCTGGTTTCAAGACTGGCAGAATAGGTGTCTTCCATGGTAATGTGGTGGGGTAGATAACTCCTGCTTTCAAGAGTCCTGTGATGGTGTCAGAGAGGCCAGAGATAGCTTCAGATTTGATGGGATACTGAGGAAGTTTGACTGGAACAGTCATATCAATTTCGAAGTGAACTGATTTTTAGGAGCCCAACATCTGCCTGATGACTCACCCACATGGAACGAGGAAGAGATTCAAGAGCTTTTTCTGCCTCTACATCGTTGGTGTCTTCAGCACCATTATGGCTGTGTCTGAAACCACCCCCTATACCCTACATAGTGCACTCAATAGTGTCGACACCATTTTGAAATAGTGTCCAAATTCTTAGTGAGCATCGCGAGTGCACTCATTGTATCCCACAATGCACTGCGAAAAGTAGTGCACAACCGATGCACCCGAACTTGGTAATATATCCCATCAGCCTTTACGGTATCACGTGATAATCTGTCAATGGCGGGATGACGTACAAATGTATGTATTATTATTATGTTATTATTATATGCTATTTGTTTCACAGATCTTACTAGAGCGTAAAATTCTTTCAGTTTAGCGGAACATTGCTGCCTCCATTTTAAATATGTTTTTGCCTTTATTTATTTATTTATTATTTATATTTAATATTTTAATCTATTATTATTATGTAAAGATAATAATAGGGTAAAATATTGCGTTTTCAAAGAAACGACCGCTGAATGTGTTTGGGTATGTTTCGGATGGGTTAAAATAATTAAATGGACCTGGCCACTTTTCCCGGCGACCGGTTCGTTATTATTATGCGACAACATTACGTCATTTTACGTGCGCCTTAGTGTCCGTAGTGTCCGAAAGCTAACTTTGAATTGAGTGCGCTACGTAGTCCACTCAATTCATGTCCCCCATGTAGTGAGTAGTGAATAGGGAACGAGTGTGTGGTTTTGGAAACAGCCTGTGTCTTTGAAGTTGCTGGTGGTTAAGAATCAGTTTTGATTCAGTTTGAACTTTGTAAAATGTGAAGTCTGGGTGCTGTGCAGAAGTGTAGATATTGCCTGTCTGATTCAACCCAGTCACTAATTTGGTTGGCTTTGGCTATCATGAGTGCTTTAGCCTGACCACCTGTGGTTATGGCTAAGGTGATGTGTGGTGTAGAGGTGGGTCCCATTTCATAATATGGCGTTTGTTTTGAAGTAAAGTGGACGGGGGCGGATACGCCTTCTGGTCCAACCACTATTTCTGGTGATGTCACCATCCAATCTTTGCCTTCCAAGTTGTCATTAAACCATACTTGATAGGTGTCCTGGTCCCTGCTAATACTGTTACTGGGGCTGTTGTGAGTGGGCTCTGCAGTCACATGCCCAGTGGTCGGGTCTTCCGCAGTTGTCAGAACGACGTGTGCCTTCCCCCCCTTCCCCTGGGCATGGCACGTCCACGACCACGGGGCGGACCTCTGTAAGGAAGGGCTTCTCGAACTGCGGCTAAAACGGCGGCCTGCAGTTCCGGATTAGCCGGTTTAGGTTGTGTTTTGTAATTGTTTTTCATTTGTTCTATCTGCATCTGTGTGAGTGAGTTCGGGGCAGCCCTGTGTGAAGCGGCTTGTTGGTGTTCTTTGGTTGCATGTCTGTACTAGGAGCGTAATCAAGCACAGTGACCATTGGGTCCATGGTGCGCCAGGGATCATTGGATTATCGTACATTTGTTGTTTTACCTGATTCGGAACTCCCATGAGTAATTTATCTTTCATCATTACCATTGTGGGTGTGCCGTCAGCCGGTGTCTCACCTGTTATGCCCATCCATTTGTTTCTGCCTGCATGTAACCAGGCTTCTGGTGATGCTCCAGCCTCAGGCTTCCATGGGTGTGAAAAAGCGGCAAGAGCTGCAGAGCTCACAGGAAACAGCGCTCGCATAGCATTAAAGAAAGCTTAAACATGGTCTGTAACCAGAGCATTAGCAGGTTCATCACCAGTGTGTGCTTGTGCTTCAATCTGTACTAGCGTGTGAGTGCCGCCACATGCGCTAACTATTGCTCTCATGTCACCCATTGCCAGAACTGTTCCTTGTGTGAGGCTTTTTAATGATTGAATGACTCCAATGGTCAACTCAATGCCTCAGTGAAACAAGCTTCTAGACCAAACTTTGTTGGTCCAATTTCACTCTGGGGGTTAATTCGAAAGGACAAAGAGCCTTTTAATTCCCGTTCACTCTGTCACTTTTCCAAACTACACAAAAACACAAATCTCGGGCGTCGGGAGTGTCCGTCCCATCAACTGCGCTCCGAGTCCCAACCCAATTTTTTTTCATAAACAGTGCACCGTATATACAACACATACAGCACTGTACTATTCCCGGTGTCTTTCAACTATTTCTTGTTTTCTCAACAGTATTTCCGGCCTTTCACCGTGCTTCCCGGCAGAATATATCTGACCGTACAAATTTCCAGACTTGAACTGTAATTCCTGCAGTCGTTTCAATATATTTGCTATATTTGTATCTGGAATTTATAACTAGGACACTTCAATTGACAGTGACGACAAATTTTTGGAAATTGCCAATGTGCAGAACTTTTGAGTAAACAGGTGCCTGCTTTCTTTTTATTAGGGATCCCTTTGTCGTCAGTGTCAGGTTCAAACTGTTCATATAACAATGCTGTAACTACTTATTATCACTCCTGACCAGAACCCTGACCTACTTTAGCTGATGTTCTATCACCTCGGGATAGCAGGGGACAACCTGAACATCCTGTGCCACTCCATCCCCCATTTTCTTATATGTTCCTTTTATATATCATGCTTTGTTTTATCATGTGACACTTACACTTACGCTTATTCTAATCTTACATGTTCGTGTGCTAGTATAAGAATAAACCTCACCAGGGCCCACACTTGTAGCTCACACTGCAGACGTGTGGTTGCCCTTGCAGCAAGTAAACTGAAGCTTCCGTCTCATTCCTCTGATGGCAACAGCACGGGAAGAAAACTGATCACTTTCTCCCCAACAGTCAGTTGTCCTCTGAAGTGACCGTTGTTCAATTCTTTGCCTCAGATGACTTCTCCATCTTCATCATGTCGGGGTCACCAAATTGTTGGATCGCAATATTTTCACGTTTGTCACTGCCGATCCGCGTGTTCTCTGAATGAAGACTTTAAGAAGAAAACTGCTAATTTCAAAATGTATTTAGCAAATAGAACCAATTCAAGATACAAATATCACAGAGCTCCGGGCCAGTTCAAAACCTGACACTAACAAAGTCAATTGTCAGGGCATGAAGTCTGACAACATAGAAACACATGGGCAAATTATTGATGCTAATCCAGTTCGATGTTGTCTTCTGATTGGATGACCTCGTTGTCTTCTTCCAGTTCCATTGGATGCTGGCACTGTCCTTGTTCTCCGTTGTTTCCCAGACAGCCAGATCAAAGTTCACATTCTTCCTGCATATAAACTTATCAACACCACTATGCTGTCCAGTTTTACGATGTTTGTTTGACACTTTCAGCCTGACTGCCTCCCCTGATTATAATTATCTAAACAACAATCATGTCAAGGAGGGGCCATCTGACTGCTTATATTTATTACACTTGCCAATGATTATACTATAGTATTACAGTATACTACAGTTACTAACTGTAACAGAAAACAGAAACATATACAAAAAATCAAACACAATTCTCTTCACATATTACAGTCAATAAATCACTATTACATACAAACTCCAGTTTTTATGCTGTTAATAAGGTGATATATATTTTATCAAACTATTGCATGTGTTTTAAAGCTTCTTAAAGCTCAATATATCATAATTTGAAATTTGATTCATAAATTTTGACAGGTTTCTTTGGAGTTCGGTCCGCTGCTATAACATTCCCCCTACACGTATGTTGCATTCACATGCTTCGGTTACTGGCTAAACCGCAGCTGTTCCACATTGATGTGTCGCTTGAAATCAAGCTTTTATTCAATAAAAGCAGTTGAGTTAGAACAGCCATTTTCTCTCACCAACATACAATTATGTTGAAGTATGAAGGAGGTTTATAGAATATACTGGCGATGTGAGGTCTTCAGAGTTGTCACTTTTCCAACAGTTTTAAACGCGTCTTGGCTTCATTTTCAGCAGTCAGGGATGCCTGGTGGGAGAAACAGTTATAACCATTGGAGACAGACAAAGCGAAGGAAGACAAAAGAGAACTTCTTCACCGCCCATGAAGCCCTGACAGGCAGCAGTGGTCGCAGATGGCAAACTCAAGCTAATGTTGTTAAGCTCCACCAGTGCAACAGGAGGGTGAGGAGGACGAACAATGGGAGGAGAGGACGCCCACCCTCACCTCTCTGGAGAAACGGGTAAAAATATCCCAAGCCTGAACCATAAAGGAGGAATAATCTCTGCACGACGTGGAAATATTTAAACTGCCTCTCGTTTTCAGGGAAAGGTGGGGTGGGGAGGTGGGATTAATTTCTCATTCCTAATCTGCTCAGTGTCTCCTAGATCAAATCTCATATTTTCCCCGTGAGCCTCGTCTCTGGTCAGGCTGTCTGGCAGCTGCCTCTGAGCCTCAGGGAGAACACTAATGCTCAATCCAGGAGGGATGGCGAAGGATGATCTCTCTAATTTTCTGTGGATAAAAACCTTCACATTTAAAGAACAGTTGCCTCTGAACTTGAAACAGTGTTTAACCCCTTGCGGAAGTCTGAAAATGTGCATGAATAATCTGATTTAATGAAGGGGAGGCAGGTTCCCAACAATTGGCCATCCCTGAAGACAGATATGATGTCACCTCCATCACATCAGCAGCGAGCTGCACCGCCTGACTGATGCCTGCTTTTTATAGACGCTTAAGCCCGTGCAATGCTAATGCTAATTATGCTAATTTTGCACAGGTCTGCTGCAGTATGAATGCCAACTTGAAGCTTGTTAGTAACGAGTCTCACAGTCGTCAGGTCGGATCCATTAGTTTGATTAATGTTTGGCCAAAGATCTGATCTCACTAGTTGCCCAACACTACTAACTGCACTTAGTGTGATGGATACTAATGTGATTTAAATGATCCTGTTCTCTTTTTGCATTGTTAGCGAGGCTTCGAAGACTCCTGGAAACCTTTATAATGTCCCTCTTTACATTGTGAAAACCAAAACCCGTCCAGAAAGCCATTTTGTCCATTTCTGTGCTACCTATTTGATTGAGTGCAGCCAAAACAAGCCTGACTCACTGCACACACACCGTCACCCACCCAACTACACACACATGCACACACACACAGCAAAGACTTACACCCCCTCCCCATGAAGGTGACAGCACAAAGCTCCTGTGAGTCAGCAGCATTAGGACTGACTCCAAGTAGACAGAGATGCATTCGGATAGAAAGGGTGATGTGCCATTGATGGATGGCTACGACCAGAGCTGGGCCGGGGATGTGTTTGATGCATACGCAGCAGCCCATCAGGCAGCCGGGGACAATCTTTCAGACATGTTCTGGTGCCACTGTGACGAATCTGTCTTGAACACCGTGAGACTCATTACTAACTGGCAGACAATATACCCTGAAGTTGGCTTTGAAGGCAGACTTGTGTGAATTTGTAAAGTGTCACTTGTTATTCATTTACAAGTAATTTCCTTTACTAGATTTTGAAAATGATAAAGGAAATGAAATAAATCCCTCAATACATTTAAATCATTATTAGATTTGACTCCCGTATTCTCTCAATGACTTATTTAGCCAAACTCATCATACTGGCCTAGCAGGTCATGCTTTGCCTTTGATGTCACACTATAATGAGATCATAGCTGAAGGATGTCCTACAGCTTTGATCTAATCAAAGCCTTTGTTTTTACAAACTGGCTTTGAGTAAAGCCCTTGGAAAGAGGGATAACCTACTTAAGGTAACTTAAGCTAACCTACAACAAGTTCAACTGATTGAAAGCTGAGCAACATGGACGGCATTAGGAGAAAAGGCCGCAAGAAAAAAGATACCACAGTGAGTCGGACGCAGTTGGAGGTCAGAGAGATGGACAAGACTGCACAACAGATGGAGAGTTTAGAAGAGAATTCTGAGCTCCTGAAGAGAGGTGATGATTCCAAAATGCATCAAAGGGAAGAGGAAAATCAAAAGACTTCTGTGGAAGAAATAAATGCGGAACAAATCACTCTTTTGAAAGAAGAAAATGGTCAACTGATCATGAAATGTGAAGACTTTAAGAGAAAAATACAGGAGTTGGTGGAAGAAAAGAAAGACTTGGCTAATAAAGCTAAATGTTACGAGAGAGAACTCAACCTGCTGCGGAACAGTAGGACAAAAACAAATAAAAAGTGTCAATTGGACATGGAAAACCAAAGGAGTGAAAAGAAGGTCCACTCTTTGGAGGCGGAAATGAAAGACCTGGACATCAAATACAAAAACTGTCAGGTGAGAAACCAAAGGCTAGACAATCAAATAAGAGAAAATAACAAGAAATATGAAGGTTCTGAGAGGAGAATACAGGAGCTGCAGGTAAAAAATAACCAATGGGAAAGAAAAAAATTTTTTTATGAAAGACTACTCCTAAAATTCAAGGCAGAAATTAACAAGCTGACCACCAGTTTAAACACACATATCCGAAAGAAAGATGAAATACATCTACAGCTGACCCAGACTGTAAAACATTATGAGAGCAAATTTAAAGAATTCACGAAGAGATATAGGGAGGTGGCCATGGAAAATGAAAAAAATGAAATAAAAGTCCAGCAGTTGGAAGAGAATCTGAAAGAATTGGCCATTAAATATGAATCCTCCAAGATGAGAAACCAACAGCTGGACAATCAAATGAACGAACAGGCCCAGAAATGTGAAGACATTGAAAGGAACATACAGAAGCTGGAGAAAGAAAAGAAAGGCAGTGCAAGTGAAGACTTTGAAAGAGAACTCCAGGTCCTAAAAGAAGATGAAAATATGGAGATGACAGCTGGATATTATGAGAAAAAGGTTCAAGACCTTGAGGAGGCCAACCAGAAGCTGAGCCATAAAAAGGTGATCTACAAGGAAAAAATCAGACAGGTGGAAGAACAAAATAACGTATTGGACATGACAAATGAATGCCAAAAGACAATAATCCAGCTACTGAAGGAGGAAATAAAG
The DNA here is from genome assembly GCF_901000725.2 of Takifugu rubripes. Classification (NCBI taxonomy): domain Eukaryota; kingdom Metazoa; phylum Chordata; class Actinopteri; order Tetraodontiformes; family Tetraodontidae; genus Takifugu; species Takifugu rubripes. The sequence continues at coordinate 7,405,355 of NC_042291.1, read as the reverse complement.
AAAGTGGAAGAAAAAAAAGAACACGTTACAATAAAACGCGATCTGCTGGAGCAGCAGAAAACCAACCTGAAGAAGATTTGTATACGGCTGCTGAAAAAGAGACAGAAAATGAAAGGAAGGAAAAAAGAGGAGAAACAAGCAAAGGAAACAAAGGTGGAAGTGAAGCCTGACCAAGAGAAGGAGAAGAAGAAGAAGGGAGGCTTGATGAAGTGGATTCGTGGTCTCTGGACATCAATGAAACTTCATTTTGATGCGGTTGGTTTTTTCGTCACACAGCAGCTGTGACAGCCATGAACTATTATAGTTCAGCTGGGGAAACAAGCTCTGCACTTCTCAGAATAAACTGGAGGTCCAAATCACACCAAGCCCCTGTGGTGTGGCTACAACCTTGACATAATGTGGCACACAAAAATCTGCCATCTCCTGTAAGTTTAAAAAAAACCCATGACAATTCAGGAGGGGAAAAAAGAGGTCAGGCTGGATTTTAATGAATTTTGACATCCCAGTCGCTCTTCATACTCCAAGTGAAATTCTACCCGTTCGTTGCATAGATCTCAGCCTGGGTCCTCTCCGGGAAGGAAGCCCACGTACATGTGTGTTTCAGCTTAAGTGTAGCCCGTGCTGAGTGTACTGGCTGCTCCTCGGTGTAGTTTTCAGGGAGTTATCGACCCATGTTTGACTGACCTTCAGAAGCCTGGCCACAGGAAGATGGCTTTACTGTAGCACCAAATTGTTCCATCATAACCCCGCCTCCCCACGATGGTCACATGAACACGGAGGTTATATAGCGCCACCTCGTGGTTGATCAGAGCAGCCCAATTTTCATGACTGCCTGTTCGGCTGTGTATGTTGGACACATTGGTCGAATGATCTCCTGGGCGTGTGCTGCAAGATGAGAATTAAGATGATCAGTTTCTGTCATTTTTGAGCACACGATAAAAAAAAGAGCTTGTGTAATCTGTGACTTAATCAGAAATGCATTCAATATTTGATCGTAATACCAAATCATAGGGCATATATTGGATTGCAATATTTTCACGTTTGTCACTGTTGATCCGCGCGTTCTCTGAATAAAGACTTTTAAGAAGAAAAATGCTAATTTCAAAATGTATTTAGCAAATAGAACCAATTCAAGATACAAATATTACAGAGCTCCGGGCCAGTTCAAAACCCAACAGGTGATGATTCAAAAATGCATCAAAGGGAAGAGGAAAATCAAAAGACTTCTGTGGAAGAAATAAATGCGGAACAAATCATTCTTTTGAAAGAAGAAAATGGTAAACTGATCATGAAATGTGAAGACTTTGAGAGAAAAATACAGAAGCTGGAGAAAGAAAAGAAAGACAGCGAAGACTTTGAAAGAGAACTCCAGGTCCGAAAAGAAGATGAAAATATGAAGATGACAGCTGAATATGAGAAAAAGGTTCAAGACCTTGAGAAGGCCAACGAGAAGCTGAGCCAGAAAAAGCTGATCTACAAGGAAAAAATCAGACAGGTGGAAGAACAAAATAACGTATTGGACATGACAAGTGAACACCAAAAGACAATAAACCAACTACTGAAGGAGATTCATGGTCTCTTTCTTAGGAGGAGGTTGTCTCGCTGACCCAAGAGCAGGCAAGGACACAGTGGGAAAAGGTCCAAATTAGTTTTATTGACGGGAACACAAAAGGAAGACAGAGGCAGTCCTCCTGGACTGCAGAGAACTCAGGAGTCGGGTTCGGCACGTCACCGGTCCAGCAGACGGCATGGAAACCTCGAATGTGCCGGGGAGACACAGAAGACAGAAGCAGTCCTCCTGGACTGCAGGGAGCTCGGGAGTCAGGTTCTGCACTTCACAGCTCCAGCAGACGGCGTGGAGCACTTGAACGTGCAGGGAAACAACCAGGGAAACAGACAGGACAACGCAACAGAGCACTCCAGCCCCGAGGCGCTCCCTCCTTAAATAGGTGGCCAGATGATAATGGCCTACAGGTGCGCCAGTGGGTTTCTTCATGGAATTATCATGCTTGAGTACACAGGAGTCAAACTCTGGTCCGTGGGCCAAATTTGGCCCGCAATGTAATTATGTTTGGCCCGTGAAGCCATACCAATTGACTATTAGAGCTGGCCCACCGGTATTATCGCTTAAAGTGCATGTGCTAATATTACAAATACCAGAATGCTCTGCTGGTGTTTTGTTGTGAAAATCCACACTCCACATCAGTTGGTGGTGGTAATGCACCAATTTGTGGCTTGCCAACCACCAAGAAAGAGGAAGTGGTCATAGCGACCTTATATGCAAATGCTAATTCTGGCACCGCACTACCCTTCTGAAAAATGATTAGAGGAAAGGCAGAAAATAGGACCTTTCTGAACAGGTAGGAGGCAGAATACCTGTTTAGATATGTAAAAAATGGACCTGTCTGTCTTGTATGTGGAGCCAATGTGCATTACAAGGAGAACAACAACAGATGACACTATAAAACGCAACACCAAGACAATCACAAACACCTGGAAATGACTCAAAGGCGCCAGAAAGTAGAAGAGATGAAAAGTCATTAGATTTACATTACATTAACTCACAATGACAAAAGATTACTGTTGAAATTTAATTCAGAAGGCTGCAAATAAAAAGAGAAGAAATGAATGCCAGTGATGTGTTTTTTTATTTGAATTTCGATTTTACATGTGTGCAATAATAAATGATATATAATGTATTGTGTTAAGCTTTGCTTGTTCCATGTTCAGTTGTTGAGCAAAACTAGTTTGGGTATCAAAAGGATCAATGTTATAGCAGGAGAAAGATTTTTTTCAATAAATATCAATGTTGGCCCCTGACTTTGTCCCAGTTTTTGAGTTTGACACCTCTGCTTTAGTAGAACACAAACATGCATAATAGCAGCTATGCAAGGACAAAAAGGAATGCTGAAGGTTGAATGACAACCATTTAAAAACAATGGGCCCGATTCACCAATATGTTCTTACGAATCTTCTTAGATTCTTTCTTAAGTTGTCCTTAAGAAGTTTTTTAAGAAAACCCTACGTCGGATTCATCAACGCGTTCGTAAGCCCCAGAATTGTTCGCAGCTGTGTTCTTAGATTGATGAATGCCATCTGTTCGTAAGTTGAAAGCGCGTGCCAGGTGAGTCTAATTAACATACGATTAGCATAAGTCACCGCCCACTAATGCCCATAAAAGGAACTGCAGCAGGACCCTGTAGACAGAGCAAAAAGCAGCCAAATGCCCAAAGCGAAATGCCCAAAGCTTGCCTCTCCACGCCTGATTACTGACGCCGTGTTGCACAATCAAGAAAGGATGGCTAACACGCTTGATAAAATTGCCTCAACCCTGATGACTATAGCCAACACGCTTAAAGAAATCAACGAGAATGTAAAAAAATAAGAATGTAAAAAAAAAATAAACGTGTAAAAGCTGTGCTCGGATTGTGACAATAATGCATTTTATTCACAAACGGGCAATTAATCGCGCTCGAACGTGAACCGCGTGCCTGCAGTCTGGCCCCATCATTGCGTCAGGACGCACATCCTCACGGGGTTGTGGCTCTGTGTCCAAACACATCCAGCGCCCCTTTAACATGCCGATGGTGCGTTCAATGGTGGAGCGACTGCGCGCATGCATCTGATTGAATAAAACTCCTGTGGAGTCTGAGGGTTGGTCAGTGGTGTCAACAACCAGGGAGCCAGGGCATATCCTCGATCCCCTAATAAAATAAATCAAGATAAAATCAAATAAAAAGACAGTTTTGGCATGGTTTCCAATTTGGTTGATTAATGTTAAGTCATTGGCACATTTACGTAATTTTAAAATTCTCCGTAAATCACCAAAAATAGGAAATAAACAAATAAATAAATAAATATGACAGAATTATCATTGTAATATTGAATTTTATTGAACTGCACAAGAGAAGAAAACGCAACCATGCCAACATGTCGGCACTGAAATGTGCGCAAGAGTACTCCTGAGTGTTCGTAGGATTTGTTCTTACCTACGAATAAATCCAGGATAAGAAGAAATTGGTGAATGCCACAATCTTCGTCAACTGTTCGTAAGTGGGACTTAAGAACAAATTTGTTCGTAAGAACGCTTCGTGAATCTGGCCCAATGTCCTTGAAGTGTTTTTGAAGCAATAGAGTACAACAAAATTTAGCATTTAAATTTGCAACACAACACCCTATGCTCAAAAAACATAAAACAGTCAAACACATGTAATACAGATGCACAAATAACCAAGTTATTGTTGTGTAGAAGGTAAAAGTGAATCAGATGCATCTACAGTGTTGCAGAAGGGATTTCAATAAAAAGCAGATTCGGAGGGGAGCTGAGGGGCCTCAACAGCTACTGACACGCTACCTGCCAAGCTGAATATAAAGAACAGGTTAAAGGAAATATTTCAACATATATGGTGGAAATTCAGGTGGAGTTTCAGGGTTGGGGCTCGGAAAGGACGAAGGCTCGGCCGCCAAATCTCGATTTGACTCCCGTATTCTCTCAATGACTTATTTAGCCAAACTCACCATACTGGCCTAGCAGGTCATGCTTTGCCTTTGATGTCACACTATAATGAGATCATAGCTGAAGGATGTCCTACAGCTTTGATCTAATCAAAGCCTTTGTTTTTACCAACTGGCTTTGAGTAAAGCCATTGTAAAGAGGGATAACCTACTTAAGGTAACTTAAGCTAACCTACAACAAGTTCAACCTGATTGAAAGCTGAGCAACATGGACGGCATTAGGACAGAAGGCCACAAGAAAAAAGATACCACAGTGAGTCGGACGCAGTTGGAGGTCAGAGAGATGGTCAAGACTGCACAACAGATGGAGAGTTTAGAAGAGAATTCTGAGCTCCTGAAGAGAGGTGATGATTCCAAAATGCATCAAAGGGAAGAGGAAAATCAAAAGACTTCTGTGGAAGAAATAAATGCGGAACAAATCACTCTTTTGAAAGAAGAAAATGGTCAACTGATCATGAAATGTGAAGACTTTAAGAGAAAAATACAGGAGTTAATGGAAGAAAAGAAAGACTTGGCTAATAAAGCTAAATGTTACGAGAGAGAACTCAACCTGCTGCCGAACAGTAGGACAAAAACAAATAAAAAGTGTCAATTGGCCATGGAAAACCAAAGGAGTGAAAAGAAGGTCCACTCTTTAGAGGTGGAACTGAAAGACCTGGCCATCAAATACAAAAACTGTCAGGCGAGAAACCAAAGGCTAGACAATCAAATAAGAGAAAATAAGAAGAAATATGAAGCTTCTGAGAGGAGAATACAGGAGCTGCAGGTAAAAAATAACGAATGGGAAAGAAAAAAGAAATTTTACGAAAAAGAACTCTTAAAATTCAAGGCAGAAATGAGCAAGCTGACCACCTCAGCCACCAGTTTAAACACAGATATCCGAGAGAAAAATGAAATAAATCTACAGCTGACCCAGACTGTAAAACATTATGAGAGCAAATTCAAAGAACTCATGGAGAGAAATGAGGAGATGGCCATGGAAAATGAAAGAAATGAAATAAAAGTCCAGCAGTTGGAAGACAATCTGAAAGAATTGGCCATTAAATATGAATCCTGCAAGGTGAGAAACCAACAGCTGGACAATCAAATGAACGAACAGGCCCAGAAATGTGAAGACATTGAAAGGAAAATACAGAAGCTGGAGAAAGAAAAGAAAGACAGCGAAGACTTTGAAAGAGAACTCCAGGTCCAAAAAGAAGATGAAAATATGAAGATGACAGCTGAATATGAGAAAAAGGTTCAAGACCTTGAGAAGGCCAACGAGAAGCTGAGCCAGAAAAAGCTGATCTATAAGGAAAAAATCAGACAGATGGAAGAACAAAAGACTGTATTGGACACGACAAGTGAACACCAAAAGACAATAAACCAACTACTAAAGAAGAAAATAAAGAAAATGGAAGAAAACGAAGAACACGTTACAAAAAAACTCGATCTGCTGGAGCTGCAGAACACCATGCTGAAGAAAATTTGTAAACGGCTGCTGAAAAAGAGCAAGAAAAGGAAATCTCCCTGCTCTTCATTCAGACATGGAAGGAGAAAAGAGGAGAAACAAGCAAAAGAATCAAAGGTGGAAGTGAAGTCTGATAAAGGGAAGGAGAAGAAGGGAGCCTTGATGAAGTGGATTCATGGTCTCTTTCTTAGGAGAAGGTTGTCTCGCGGACCCAAGAGCAGGCAAGGACACAGTGGGAAAAGGTCCAAATTAGTTTTATTGACGGGAACACAAAAGGAAGACAGAGGCAGTCCTCCTGGACTGCAGAGAACTCAGGAGTCGGGTTCAGCACGTCACCGGTCCAGCAGACTGCATGGAAACCTCGAATGTGCCGGGGAGACACAGAAGACAGAAGCAGTCCTCCTGGACTGCAGGGAGCTCCAGCAGACGGCGTGGAGCACTTGAACGTGCAGGGAAACAACCAGGGAAACAGACAGGACAACGCAACAGAGCACTCCAGCCCAATAGGAAGGCGCTCCCTCCTTAAATAGGTGGCCAGATGATAATGGCCAACAGGTGCGCCAGTGGGTCTCTTCATGGAATTATCATGCTTCAGTACCCAGGAGTCAAACTCTGGTCCGTGGGCCAAATTTGGCCCACAATGTAATTATGTTTGGCCCGTGAAGCCATACCAATTGACTATTAGAGCTGGCCCACCGGTATTATCGCTTAAAGCGCATGTGCTAATACTACAAATACCAGAATGCTCTGCTGGTGTTTTGGTGTGAAAATCCACACTCCACATCAGTTGGTGGAGTAATTCTGGCACCGCACTACCCCTCTGAAAAATGATTAGAGGAAAGGCAGAAAATAGGACCTTTCTGAACAGGTAGGAGGCAGAATACCTGTTTAGATAAGTAAAAAACGGACCTGTCTGTCTTGTATGTGGAGCCAATGTGCACTACAAGGAGAACAACAACAGATGACACTATAAAACGCAACACCAAGACAAGCACAAACACCTGGAAATGACTCAAAGGCGCCAGAAAGTAGAAGAGATGAAAAGTCATTAGATTTACATTACATTAACTTACAATGACAAAAGATTACTGTTGAAATTTAATTCAAAAGGCTGTAAATAAAAAGAGAAGAAATGAATGCCAGTGATGTTTTTTTATTTGAATTTCGATTTTACATGTGTGCAATAATAAATGATATATAATGTAATGTGTTAAGCTTTGCTTGTTCCATGTTCAGTTGTTGAGCAAAACTAGTTTTTGTCCATATCAAAAGGATCAATGTTATAGCAGGAGGAAGATTTTTTTCAATAAATATCAATATTGGCCCCTGACTTTGTCCCAGTTTTTGAGTTTGACACCTCTGCTTTAGTGGAACACAAACATGCATAATAGCAGCTATGCAAGGACAAAAAGGAATGCTGAAGGTTGAATGACAACCATTTAAAAACAATGGGCCAGATTCACGAAGCGTTCTTACGAACAAATTTGTTCTTAAGTCCCACTTACGAACAGTTTACGAAGATTGTGGCATTCACCAATTTCTTCTTATCCTGGATTTATGCGTAGGTAAGAACAAATCCTACGAACACTCAGGAGTACTCTTGCGCACATTTCAGTGCCGACATGTTGGCATGGTTGTGTTTTCTTCTCTTGTGCAGTTCAATAAAATTCAATATTACAATGATAATTCTGTCATATTTATTTATTTATTTGTTTATTTCCTATTTTTGGTGATTTACGGAGAATTTTAAAATTACGTAAATGTGCCAATGACTTAACATTAATCAACCAAATTGGAAACCATGCCAAAACTGTCTTTTTATTTGATTTTATCTTGATTTATTTTATTAGGGGATCGAGGATATGCCCTGGTTGTTGACACCACTGACCAACCCTCAGACTCCACAGGAGTTTTATTCAATCAGATGCATGCGCGCGGTCGCTCCACCATTGAACGCACCATCGGCATGTTAAAGGGGCGCTGGATGTGTTTGGACACAGAGCCACAACCCCGTGAGGATGTGCGTCCTGACGCAATGATGGGGCCAGACTGCAGGCACGCGGTTCACGTTCGAGCGCGATTAATTGCCCGTTTGTGAATCAAATGCATTATTGTCACAATCCGAGCACAGCTTTTACACGTTTATTTTTTTTACATTCTCGTTGATTTCTTTAAGCGTGTTGGCTATAGTCATCAGGGTTGAGGCAATTTTATCAATCGTGTTAGTGTAACACGGCGTCAGAAATCAGCCGTGGAGAGGCAAGCTTTGGGCATTTCGCTTTGGGCATTTGGCTGCTTTTTGCTCCGTCTACAGGGTCCTGCTGCAGTTCCTTTTATGGGCATTAGTGGGCGGTGACTTATGCTAATCGTATGTTAATTAGACTCACCTGGCACGCGCTTTCAACTTACGAACAGATGGCATTCATCAATCTAAGAACACAGCTGCGAACAATTCTGAGGCTTCCGAACGCGTTGACGAATCCGACGTAGGGTTTTCTTAAAAAACTTCTTAAGGACAACTTAAGAAAGAATCTAAGAAGATTCGTAAGAACATATTGGTGAATCGGGCCCAATGTCCTTGAAGTTTATTGACGCAATAGAGTACAACAAAATTTAGCATTTAAATTTGCAACACAACACCCTATGCTCAAAAAACATAAAACAGTCAAACACATGTAATACAGACGCACAAATAACCAGGTTATTGTTGTGTAGAAGGTAAAAGTGAATCAGATGCATCTACAGTGTTGCAGAAGTGATTTCAATAAAAAGCAGATTTGGAGGGGAGCTGAGGGGCCTCAACAGCTACTGACACGCTACCTGACAAGCTGAATATAAAGAACAGGATAAAGGAAATGTTTCAACATATATGGTGGAAATTCAGGTGGAGTTTCAGTGTTGGGGCTCGGAGAGGACGAAGGCTCGGCCGCCAAATCTCGATTTGACTCCCGTTGTCACACTCTGCTCCAGTCCATGGACTCAGTACTTTTCCACTGCCCTGCACACACCACACCCGCTGATCACCACACCCGCTCTCAGTCACTAATCACACACCTGCTCTCATTCGTCAATCAGCTCACCTACCAGTATATATTCTCCAGCCTCACACTCACTCGGTGCCAGATTGTTCTCCGTAATGCAAGACTTTCCAGCGTTTACCTGCCTGTCTTCCCAGTATCGACCCTGCCTGTATACGACCTGCCTGTTCTGCCTGACCCCCGGTAAATTACCTCTGTCTTCTGTTTTGACCATGAGCTCAGCCAGTCTCCCTCTGGACTGTTTGTCTGATTCTGCCTGCCTCCCGGTTACTGAACTTTCGCCTGCCTCGACCAAGTCCACTGCTCCGCCCTCGAACTGTTTTTGTGTGCCAGATTGCAGTTAATAAACCTATTAACTGACCATCAGTTCATTGCCTGTTTTGTACTGCACTTGGGTCCATACCATACCCGTCACAGTACAATCTGGCCAGTCATGGACCCAGCGGAACCACCGTCACCACGGGATCGGTTTGAAAGAATCGAAAGAGTGCTCATGCTTCATGAGCAGCGGATGGAGGAGGCAGCTGCCCATGCCTGACAAGCTGCGGAGGCCTAAGCCAGGGCCATCACAGCCCTCACAGCTCAACTGCAACAGCTGACCTCCACCCTTTCCTCTCCAGAGGCCACAGTCTCTGCACCAGCACCTCCACCACCTGCTCCAGTTCCAGCTCTGCCGAGGATGATATCAGAACCCCGGCTGGGGGCCCCAGAGCGCTACAATGGGGATCCCAAGCTCTGTCGTCACTTCCTGACTTCCTGTTCTCTGCTCTTCAGTCTGCAGCCACACACATTTGCCACTGAGGGAGCTAAGGTGGCATACGTCATCAGCAACCTGACAGGAAGAGCTCTCCTCTGGGGAACTGCAGAGTGGGAGAGGCAGACTCCTGCCTGTGCTTCATTCCAGGCCTTCTCGGAGGAGCTGCGCAAGGTCTTCGGGCTGGGAGCTGCGGGTCCAGAGGGCACTTCTGAGCTCCTCTCCATACGGCAGGGGAATCAGTCCGTGGCAGATTACTCCATCGACTTCCGGACCAAGGCTCGTCTGAGTGACTGGAACCTGGCTGCACTCCGGGATGCCTTTCTGCATGGTTTAGCAGAATATATCAAGGACGAACTGGTTTCTTATCCTCTACCTGCCACACTGGATGAACTCATTGAGCTCAGCACTCGACTGGATCTCCGTGTCAGGGCCCGGAGAAGAGAGAGGAGACAGAACCCCGCACTTTCCACGGCAGCTCACCGCCTGAATTTCCCCTCCGCTTCTGCCCCGCCCTCACCTGCAACACCTGTCCCTGCTGACCCAGAACCGATGCAACTGGGTCGCACCAGACTCACACCAGAGGAGCGTCAGCGTCGCCAGACCCGGGAACCTCTGTATGTACTGCGGGCAAGATGGACATTTTATCTCTCTCTGTCCGTTAAAAGGCAGAGCTCCCCAGTGAATGAGGAAGTCCTGGTGAGCCATGTGGGAGTGAAATCTTCCTCTCAGATTAAACGCCCCCTTTTTCTCGCCAAGCTTCTTCTCGCCGATGACTCTCACACCCTGGCCACCTTCATTGACTCCGGTTCCGATGGCAATATTATGGACGAGGGCTTGGCTATGCAACTCGGGCTAGAGAGGATTCCCCTCAACCCACCGATTCCTGCCAGGGCCCTGGGTGGTCATCTTCTGGGAACGGTTGCCCACCAGACTGCCCCTGTTCACATGCTGATTTCTGGTAACCATTATGAGACCATCCAGTTTCATCTCCTGCCCTCATCCAACATTCCTCTGATCCTGGGCTTTCCATGGCTCCGCAAACACAACCCGCATGTTGACTGGACCACAGCCACTATCCCCAGCTGGAGCGGTTTCTGCCACCAGGTCTGCCTTCGGGATGCATCAATGCCGCGCCAGTCTACGCTCCCCAGCACCTGCCTGGACCTGGCCAGAGTCCCTGCTGAGTACCACGACCTCAGGGAGGTGTTCAGTAAGGCCAAAGCTACCTCGCCGATTTATTGCCATTGTCCATGTAGTACACAGTATTACACAAGCTAGGAATTTGACGCTGCAACATTCAACATAGAGAAAACAACACTAGAATAAGATAAATAAAATAAGACATATATATATATATATATACAGCGTTTACCTGCCTGTCTTCCCGGTATCGACCCTGCCTGTGTACGACCTGCCTGTTCTGCCTGACCCCCGGTAAATTACCTCTGTCTTCTGTTTTGACCACGAACTCAGCCAGTCTCCCTCTGGATTGTTTGCCTGGTTCTGTCTGCCTCCTGGTTACTGAACTTTTGCCTGCCTCGACCAAGTCCACTGCTCCGCCCTCGAACTGTTTTTGTGTGCCAGATTGCAGTTAATAAACCTATTAACTGACCATCAGTTCATTGCCTGTTTTGTACTGCACTTGGGTCCATACCATACCCGTCACACCCGTATTCTCTCAATGACTTATTTAGCCAAACTCACCATACTGGCCTAGCAGGTCATGCTTTGCCTTTGATGTCACACTATAATGAGATCATAGCTGAAGGATGTCCTACAGCTTTGATCTAATCAAAGCCTTTGTTTTTACAAACTGGCTTTGAGTAAAGCCCTTGGAAAGAGGGATAACCTACTTAAGATAATTTAAGCTAACCTACAACAAGTTCAACTGATTGAAAGCTGAGCAACATGGACGGCATTAGGAGAAAAGGCCACAAGAAAAAAGATACCACAGTGAGTCGGACGCAGTTGGAGGTCAGAGAGATGGACAAGACTGCACAACAGATGGAGAGTTTAGAAGAGAATTCTGAGCTCCTGAAGAGAGGTGATGATTCCAAAATGCATCAAAGGGAAGAGGAAAATCAAAAGACTTCTGTGGAAGAAATAAATGTGGAACAAATCACTCTTTTGAAAGAAGAAAATGGTCAACTGATCATGAAATGTGAAGACTTTAAGAGAAAAATACAGGAGTTGGTGGAAGAAAAGAAAGACTTGGCTAATAAAGCTAAATGTTACGAGAGAGAACTCAACCTGCTGCCGAACAGTAGGACAAAAACAAATAAAAAGTGTCAATTGGCCATGGAAAACCAAAGGAGTGAAAAGAAGGTCCACTCTTTAGAGGTGGAACTGAAAGACCTGGCCATCAAATACAAAAACTGTCAGGTGAGAAACCAAAGGCTAGACAATCAAATAAGAGAAAATAAGAAGAAATATGAAGCTTCTGAGAGGAGAATACAGGAGCTGCAGGTAAAAAATAACGAATGGGAAAGAAAAAAAAATTTTTACGAAAAAGAACTCTTAAAATTCAAGGCAGAAATGAGCAAGCTGACCACCTCAGCCACCAGTTTAAACACAGATATCCGAGAGAAAAATGAAATAAATCTACAGCTGACCCAGACTGTAAAACATTATGAGAGCAAATTCAAAGAACTCATGGAGAGAAATGAGGAGATGGCCATGGAAAATGAAAGAAATGAAATAAAAGTCCAGCAGTTGGAAGACAATCTGAAAGAATTGGCCATTAAATATGAATCCTGCAAGGTGAGAAACCAACAGCTGGACAATCAAATGAACGAACCGGCCCAGAAATGTGAAGACATTGAAAGGAAAATACAGAAGCTGGAGAAAGAAAAGAAAGACAGCGAAGACTTTGAAAGAGAACTCCAGGTCCAAAAAGAAGATGAAAATATGAAGATGACAGCTGAATATGAGAAAAAGGTTCAAGACCTTGAGAAGGCCAACCAGGCCATCAAATACAAAAACTGTCAGGTGAGAAACCAAAGGCTAGACAATCAAATAAGAGAAAATAACAAGAAATATGAAGGTTCTGAGAGGAGAATACAGGAGCTGCAGGTAAAAAATAACCAATGGGAAAGAAAAAAATTTTTTTATGAAAGACTACTCCTAAAATTCAAGGCAGAAATTAACAAGCTGACCACCAGTTTAAACACACATATCCGAAAGAAAGATGAAATACATCTACAGCTGACCCAGACTGTAAAACATTATGAGAGCAAATTTAAAGAACTCACGAAGAGATATAGGGAGGTGGCCATGGAAAATGAAAAAAATGAAATAAAAGTCCAGCAGTTGGAAGAGAATCTGAAAGAATTGGCCATTAAATATGAATCCTCCAAGATGAGAAACCAACAGCTGGACAATCAAATGAACGAACAGGCCCAGAAATGTGAAGACATTGAAAGGAACATACAGAAGCTGGAGAAAGAAAAGAAAGGCAGTGCAAGTGAAGACTTTGAAAGAGAACTCCAGGTCCTAAAAGAAGATGAAAATATGGAGATGACAGCTGGATATTATGAGAAAAAGGTTCAAGACCTTGAGGAGGCCAACCAGAAGCTGAGCCATAAAAAGGTGATCTACAAGGAAAAAATCAGACAGGTGGAAGAACAAAATAACGTATTGGACATGACAAATGAATGCCAAAAGACAATAATCCTACTACTGAAGGAGGAAATAAAGAAAGTGGAAGAAAAAAAAGAACACGTTACAATAAAACGCGATCTGCTGGAGCAGCAGAAAACCAACCTGAAGAAGATTTGTATACGGCTGCTGAAAAAGAGACAGAAAATGAAAGGAAGGAAAAAAGAGGAGAAACAAGCAAAGGAAACAAAGGTGGAAGTGAAGCCTGACCAAGAGAAGGAGAAGAAGAAGAAGGGAGGCTTGATGAAGTGGATTCATGGTCTCTGGACATCAATGAAACTTGTGGCTACAACCTTGACATAATGTGGCACACAAAAATCTGCCATCTCCTGTAAGTTTTAAAAAAAACACTACAGTTCAGGAGGGGAAAAAAGAGGTCAGGCTGGATTTTAATGAATTTTGACATCCCAGTCGCTCTTCATACTCCAAGTGAAATTCCACCCGTTCGTTGCATAGATCTCAGCCTGGGTCCTCTCTGGGAAGGAAGCCCACGTACATGTGTGTTTCATCTTAAGTGTAGCCCGAGCTGAGTGTACTGGCTGCTCCTCGGTGTAGTTTTCAGGGAGTTATCGACCCATGTTTGACTGACCTTCAGAAGCCTGGCCACAGGCAACTGCTGCAAACTGATGGGAGAGAAGGAGCTTATCCTGAGTCCAGCCCAGAAACAGGCTGCCACAGCCTATAAACCTTTAATACTGTGGATTTTAATACAGAAAATGAAAACCAAGCAACTGCAGCTAACTTTGAGGTCACAGTTGCTATCCGTGCCTGTCCCCAATATATCAGATTAGTTACATTTCATGTCCGGTATGACTTGACATGGGATTTAATTGTTTTTCGATCTTAGTAAACCCTATGAATAAAAGCAAGAATCACAACAAGCAGGCCTTTGTTCTCTGGAAAACCCAGCAGTCTGCTGACCAGAAACGAGCGCAGCGCCGGCGAATGTTGCCTTTTACGCACCACGGGCAATTAGGATGGACACGGGAACAGCGCGCAGATGAGCCGGAATTGTGGAGATTCGGAAATATTGGGGGTTGCCAGAGAAGGAGAGACCATTAAGTCCATTAAGTGTCACTTTACAAATGCTCCACGCTGTCCAAGGGTTTCCTAGCAACAGGCCAGCGCCTGGGTCCACAAACGGAGACCTTCTCCTGACCGTGCGGAGTTCTTCCGACGTATCAATATAGCAACCCATGCTGCAAAAACAATTTGTTCTCACTTTCGTCTTTGATAAAGGACAAGATTACGCACCTCTTATCAGGGTTGTATCCCGCATCGTCGTTTCCTGACGCGTTCACGTTATAAATGTCATCGGATGTCCGAGGCAGGTCCTTCGTACAGCCGTCGCGAAGAGGAAGGCAGGAGGCAACGACGAGCAGATGCACTCGCTGACACTTAGATGGCTTTACTGTAGCACCAAATTGTCCCATCGTAACCCCGCCTCCCCACAGCGGTCACATGAACACGGAGGTAATATAGCGCCATCTCGTGGTTGATCGGAGCAGCCCAATTTTGGACACATTAGTCGGAAGATCTCCTGGGCGTGTGCTGCAAGATGAGAATTAAAATGATCAGTTTCTGTCATTTTTGAGCACCCCTTAAAAAAGAGTTTGTGTAATCTGTTACTTAATCAGAAATGCATTCAATATTTTTTTGTAATTCCAAATCATATGGCATAATACAGTCAATAAATCACTATTACATACAAACTCCAGTTGTTATGCTGTTAATATGGTGATTTTTTTTTATCAAGCTATTGCATTTATTTTAAAGCTTTTTAAAGCTCAATATAGCATTACTCAGATTTGGCTTTGCCGGATTCATAAATTCTGACCGGTTTTGTGGAGTTCGGTCCGCTGCTGTACCATTCCCCCCGCACGTATGTTGCATTCAAGTGCTTCGATTACTGGCCAAACTGCAGCTGTTCCTTTCATGACACTGGGGTAATTCCACATTGACGTGAAATCAAGCTTTTATTCCATAAAAGGATTTTACTTAGAACAGCTATTTTCTCTAAGCAACCTACAATTATGTTGAAGTATGAAGGAGGTTTTTAGAAGACACTGGCGATGTTAGGTCTTCAGAGTCGTCACTTTTCCAACAGTTTTAAATGCGTCTTGGCTTCATTTTCAGCAGTCAGGCGGATAAAGGGACGAAGGATCTGCTCAGCGGCAGCAAACACGCTGCGATATCGCCCACAGAGTTGCTTTACAATTATCCATGTAGGCAACTGTTCAACAAGATCTGTGACTGTTTGGGGTAAGTTTTGTCCTTTGTTATTCACCCGTTTTGTTGTCTTGCCTTACTGTTTTGTTCCAAAGTTTTTCGCCCCCCCGTGTCAGTCTCATGGTAGTTACCGAGTCCTAATCATTTTCCTCAGGAAAACCTGGTTTCCTTCCCTTATTTCCACTCACTTTGCGACCAACTTGCTTTACTTTAACAGCAAACAAAACATTTAACTTTTTTGCGAGACTGCAAATCGGCAAAAGTTTTCTTCGCGGTGCATGCCAAATAGTTCCGGCGCTATTGTATTTCGCTAATATGCTAACCGATTGTTTATGTATGCTATTGACTAACCAACATTCTGTTACCACTTTCGGCTGCATATAAACAAGAATGTGGTCATGAAAATGCAAAAGACAGCCATCAGAAAATTCAGCACCTACATAAACAGTATACGCACACTTCAATTAAGGTATATGTTGGTAGTATAATGGTTTAACGCCCGACTACATTAATGCAACAGTGTCTACTAAACCACAGCATACATTTTCATTTGGAAAAGTAAGGCTTTCAGCTATTTTAGTAACAGTATGTATACTTTAAACACATTGAGGTGTTTTGTGTATTACAAATTAACACCATAAGATAAATATGTAAATCTATTCTGAACTGGTGTATAAGCACATAAAAGAAGTAATTGACTATAAGCTTTATATGATGTGTTATTACTCAAGTACTTGGAACATTGAAATACATACACACACACACACACACACACGCACACTCATATGAACAAATAGTGGTAGTACAATACCACAGTGGGAAAAAGGTTCTATAACCCAAAATGGATAAGTAGCAGTAGAAAGTGTCATGAGGAATTACTTAATTTAGGTATTTTCTGGTAATTCCATTTACCCCTCTTCATGTCACTGCCGCTTAATTTTCAGGAATGCATGAGTCCTGTGTGTGACCCAAAATCAAATGCTGGCCAATGATGGGAAACTTTTACCTGCTGCAGTTTGCCTGGCTCCATGGAGATGACAACAGAAGGAGAGGAATGTGGTTGACAGCGTGAGCAGGGGGTGGGATCAACGCTTGAGGAGGCAGTAATCCTCAAACAGATCTAAAAAGCTGAAACAAAAAAAAGAGACAGCCATACACGGCCAATCAGCAGTCACAATGCTGATGCCAGGACCTCTGTGGACATGCCTGGCTCTAATGTGGCTGGGA
Organism: Takifugu rubripes; assembly: GCF_901000725.2. Lineage (NCBI taxonomy): Eukaryota > Metazoa > Chordata > Actinopteri > Tetraodontiformes > Tetraodontidae > Takifugu > Takifugu rubripes. The sequence continues at coordinate 7,388,482 of NC_042291.1, read as the reverse complement.
AGCTCCAGTGCCCACAGCTTATTTACCTGCGAGCCCATTAAGGTGCATCGCTGCCTCGGGATGTCCTACAACATGACCTTCTTCCCCAACATGATGGACCACTTTGACCAGGATATTGCAGCCACTCATATGAAGGTAAGTCCCAAGAGAAAATATCAATATTTTGATATGTATTGGGAATAACTTTGCCAAAGTCTGTGTGCAGGATGTATTACTGTCAGCTGACGCAGGCCACGCCTTGCACCGATCCACTTAGCACCAGATATGTTCTGAGAATGACTGCTCATTAAATGCTTGCATTTGCAACAAAATCTGCATTTTTTTTCTTCCCTCCGTGGAAAAGTCTGTCACAGAATTAAAGCGCTGGGCTTGTTCTTCGTGCAGACGTGCGTCCCGTTTCCTGACATTCCCAAAGGCACTAGTGTGGGTTACAAACACTGGGTGTCAGAGTCTTGATCATGAACACTGATCTGTTGAAGGCGTCTTTTGTGGGCCATCTGGGAGAGCCAGTGCGGCAGGGTAGCAAGAACAGACTTTTATTTCACGGCAGACTTGGCCGCGGGCAAGTTCATCGACTTTGTTGTGAGGGGGCTTTGATTTCTGGAGGAAGGGGAGGGACACACCCAGCCTCAGACAAAGCCTACACAGCATACCACATTGAGTTTTTCCTCCCTCTCTCTGTTAATCACTCACTTATACCCCTGAGTACACTGTACAGCTTTACCTCCAAGGTCTTGTGTCCCAGGTGACGGGCTTACACTCGCTGACCCACATTCAGCACCGCCCTCCACACACGGTGCTCTTTGGAGATGATTTTTCAACAACAGCCTGACATTGTAGATGAAATATGCTCTTGCTTTATCGTGACGTCCGTCTGGCCTATCAGTAGGAGTTTCCTGAGGGGGGCTAACCTTTTTCCACCCTTTCTTCCAGATTCCACCCATGTTTGCCAGCTGTTGAAACAGAAAGGTTTGAAAAGAAAGAACAGAAAGACAAATTGATTTTCTGTCAAAACCAGGGATCCGTCAGGGTCAATGAAAGTTTGGGTGGAAGTTAGAAAAGTGATTTCCTGGCCATTTCTCTGAGCCCATGTAATCCTCAGTGTACTTTGCTCTGGATTTCCTTGCAGAGGATTTTGCCTGTGAGGTGAAATCTGAAAACTGGTCAATGGCTTCGCAAAATCCTGCAGTTTTACTGTAGCTCTGCCATTATGCGACTAAAGGTCAACTCGTTGAGAAAAGGACAGATCGTTTCCAAGCGGCCTAGAAGAGAAACAACAACAACGCTCACTGCCAGAGTGGGTGAGCCCAGGCCCTAAAGTCTCCGGGCTTACTGGATTTCAGGGGGGGAAAAAGAGAGGAGCGGACGATTGAATAGTGGACTGTGTTGTGGTGAAGCTGTATGTTTTGTGTAGAAATATTAGACACAGACACGTCTCCATCACATAATGGTTGATTGTGTTCAAATAAAACTCCACCATGTCCTTGGAATATTAAGATTTAACTGGAAGGGAGAATCAGGGAAAAGCAGCAAAAGCCACAGATGGCCACACATGCTCTGCTTAAGATACAGACACTACTGTGGCTCACCAGGACAAACTGTCAACAAGCCTTTGCATTCCAGCCCTCCTGGCCCATCAGCGTGTGCTTCCCCACGTCCGTGCACTCATTTCCTGCCACTTATACCACCCACCCCACCCCTGCAGCTCAAGGTCTCGACCAGTGTGTTGAAATGGAAGGATATGGTTCCCAGACAATGAATAGCCATCTTTGTGTTGCCCAGCAGATCCCTGATGACTGAAGTTAGCACTAAACAGCAGTGGCTGTCTTAGTTTCTTAACATTAAATAAGCAAAGCCAGCAGAATTAATGATATGCAGCATGATTACAGACTATTAATAGTTGAAGCTATTTGCACCGTGAGAAGGAAGTCGTTTAGCTGTATACCGCAAAAGGCAGAAACCTTTTTTCATGTGTGTAGGAATGTGTAGGATTACTTAAATAAATGAGTTCACGTTTTAGCAGGTGATTTTTAAAGCATTGTCACCTTTCTGTCTCCCTTCAGCCATTTATGCCGTTGGTCAACCTGCGCTGCTCTCCAGACGTCCACCGCTTCCTGTGCCAGGCCTTTTTCCCAGCATGCATTGAGAACACAGTTTACCGTCCATGTAGAGAAGAGTGCAACACGGTCATGTCAGAGTGTAAAGCAAATATTGAGGTCTTTGGTATCAGCTGGCCTCCAGAGCTACAGTGTGACAAGTGAGGGATCCCAAATCAAGCTACTTGCAGAGTAAAGTCACACATTTTAATTGCATATTTTTTATTTTATTTTATTTTTCAGATTGGATCCGTGTTTCCTCATCGGTCATGAAACCTCCACTGAGACCACCCCGGTGACCTCATCAACCAAGAGAGACCTTGGATTCTGGTGCCCGCTGCAGCTAAAGACCAAGCCAGGCCTGGGATCATCATTCCTGGGCACCCAGGACTGTGCCCCACCCTGTTCCAACATGTACTTCAAACCCCACGATATAGAATTCGCCAAAAGTTTCATTGGCGTGTGTTCGATCATCTGCTTAGGCGCCACGCTCTTCACATTCCTAACCTTCCTCATTGACGTCAAGCGCTTCCGTTACCCAGAGCGCCCGATAATCTTCTACGCCGTCTGCTACAGCTTTGTCTCGCTGATGTATTTCATTGGTTTCCTGCTGGGAAACAATGCAGCCTGCACCAAAGCGACTCATCCTGCCAGCGTGGACACCGTGGTGCTGGGCTCGCAGAGCAAAGGCTGCACTCTGCTTTTCATGCTGCTCTACTTTTTCTCCATCGCGGGCCTCGTCTGGTGGGTCATTCTCACCATCACATGGTTCCTGGCGGCCGGACCCAAGTGGAGTTGTGAGGCCATAGAAAAGAAAGCGGTACAGTTTTTAAAAGAATTTTGCTGTTTGAAAGTCGACAATTGAGTGATTATTTAGATCTATAAGCCGTTAACGACCACAGTGCTTAAATGGGCACTATTTAGAACATTTTAAATGAAAATAAAGTTGAACAGTCTGGACATGTCAGGCCACAGAGATGATATTTATCGGCGTACTGTTTGTGTGAAGGTGTGGTTCCATTCTGCAGCCTGGGGCATCCCCGGGTCGCTCACCGTCATGCTGCTGGCTCTGAACAAGGTGGAAGGGGACAACATCAGCGGCGTTTGCTTTGTGGGACTCTACAACCTGGACGCCCTGCGCTACTTTGTCCTGGCCCCGCTGGGCGTGGGTGTCATCGTCGGCCTCTTCCTCATCCTGGCCGGCATCGTCTCGCTCAACAACGTGCGTCAGGTCATCCAGCACGACGAGCGCAACCAGGAAAAGCTGAAGAAGTTCATGATCCGCATCGGCGTGTTCAGCTGCCTCTACCTGGTTCCTCTGGTCACCCTGTTGGCGTGTTACACGTACGAGCAGAGCCACCGCAGTGCCTGGGAGAGAACCTGGATCGCTGACCGCTGTCAGGAGTACAGCATCCCCTGCCCTTTCGAGGTACCTTCATCACCCTGACAATTATTATTATGAGTTGTAGTCGTGGAACCAAACTGTAAAAATGTGCTTTTACTTTGCTTCAGGCGGCAGAGTCGGACCGGCCCGACCTCTCCCTGTTCCTGGTGAAGTATTTAATGACGCTGGTTGTTGGAATATCGGCAGTTTTCTGGGTCAGCAGCAAGAAGACCTGCTCAGAATGGGCCTACTTCTTCAACAGGACTCGCAAGAAGGAGTGAGGCCCCATCACGATTGCTGTGTGAGTGTTTATGTTGAGTGTCATCGTAACTCCCGGCTCTCTGACCCACAGTCCCATTAGCGAGAGCCGCCGGGTGCTGCAGGAGTCCTGCGAGTTCTTCCTCAAGCACAACAGCCGCGTACAGCATAAGAAGAAGCACTACAGTCCGAGCTCCCACAAGCTAAAGGTTATCTCCAAATCTATGGGCACCAGCACCGGTGCCATGCCCTCGAACGCCTCCGCCACACCCACCCTGACCAACCACGGAGCCTCAACACTCAGCAATCGCGACGCTCACCCACAGTGTTCTCTTTCTGAGGCTTCGGTCAGGGAACACCTGGACAGGTGCACTCCCAGCAGGAGCTCCAGGAGGGGGGTGAGAGACAGGGAAAGGGAGGTGGGGGAGAGACAGAGCAAAGGCGGGAGCTCCAGTAAAATCAGCAGCCGTTCAGAGAGCACACACAGAGTCCCAGACGCCAGGTATGTGAAGTAGCACATTCGCTCCCTGGCTGTTTCACATCTGCTGCTTCACCGTACATCTGTTTGGTCTTCTGGGTGGTCTAGGTTGACTCCAAAGAGCGAGCTGGTCCCCGGCGGCGGGCAGCATCCAGCTTTAAACGCATCACACAGCAGCGGCGTCCAAGACTCCGCCCACCAACTGGAACACAGGGTGCGGGAGGAGAGCAAAGTCGTAAAGAACAACAACTGCTGAGGTGGCAGCCGCTCCACATTTACGTATGCGTCCACTCGGACCTGCTTCACAATCCCGGCGCAGCAGTTCGTTGCGGCACATTTGAATGTTCCATGCCAGCGACGTGACACGCGCTGAGCATGTCAACCTGCGAGTCTGAGCAGTGAGCCTCCATCTGAGGCGAGGCCTGAGTCTACAGCTTTAATACTTTAGACACTGAAATGTTACATCGTTCTGTTAACGCGTTACTCTAGTCACACTTACGTGGACGCAAGTATTCTGAATAAAACCGGCATCGGCGCCAATCCGAATACAAGCGTGTCGTGCAGACACGTCGATGGGGAACTTGCTTTCTCATGCGGAGAGAAGCGGCAATTTGGCCTCATTTGTTTGCAGAAGCAAAAGGTTCTTTTCTACCATTTTTTTCAACAAATTTTCCCGGCTGCACAGTGAATTTATTCTGATTACTTGTGTACCCACACGTTTTCAGACCGTTTTATGTTTGCGTCCAAAATAGTGATGTTTCCGATCAGAATTGGTTTAAACAGTTCGGATAAAATATGCACACATTAACATGGCTACTGAATATATATCATGAAAAACTTTAGACCTGCTGTTTTATTGAATAGTTGCTTAATAGCATAGAATGCCTTAATTCAATATTTATGTAAGTATTAGTATAGCTCTGTTTTTTAAGAAAGTCTTTCACTGGACCAGCATTAGCGATATAGAGGCCACATTTTGCCAAATATTCTAATTAAGAGTCATCCTGTGATACAGTTATTTGAATGTCTTATTCTTGCTGGGAACCTTTAGATTGTCACTTTACTGCTCCTTTCAACAAAGGAATTCTTTCACACTTGATGGATATCTTTTACTTGTTTCTAATGCACATTTCTCGAGCCAAGGTGTCTTCAAAGATGGGTTCCATGAATTTGGTCAGCTTTATACTTTAAGAATGTGCTTTGCTTGGAGAAGTTCCCTGTTTTTAAAGACCGTACAGATGTTTCGCATGTGTGCCGTTGACACACGAGTCCAGTCAAGCTAATCGAGAAGGTTTTGCACTAACTGTCATTAAGGCCACAAACGGTTCATCATGAATTTTAAAAAGAAGAAAAAAAACACCCATAAAGAGGGGAAATAGACCCAATTTGGTGCTTTGTTCAGGGCCGCAATGAAATTAAATATTGTCAAAACATCTGGGATTTATTGCAATATCTGGAATTCTGTATGTCTTAAGACAAATTAAAAGGGATGTATCTTTTTTCTGTTTCTTTCACCATTCTTACACCAACATGTGGACGTGGGTATTTCTTGTATTGTTATCTGTTTTGGTTTTTTTTACTGGTTTTATGTATCCTATCTTATCATTTTGAATTTTGTATCAGCTCAGTATAAATTTGAATAAAATAAAGTGAATACTTTGAGTTAGGTATTTTATTTAACATAGTCTTCATGTTCATATCAAGTTTAAAACACGAGCCCAGTTTAAACGGTTGTATAGCTTTCATTAAATTAATTTGTTATAAAGAAAAAATAATGAATTAAAATGTAACTAAATTGTCTCTTGAAGACATTTAATTAATGTGACACCAATAGAGAACTGGAATGACTTAAAAGTAGTAAAGACTGATCAGTTTTTCTTCATTTATGCAAAAATGCACAAAAGTGATGAAAAATGCACATGTGAGCACAACAGGGATGCTCTGAAGCGTCTGCCACGCCTGTTTCCTCCCTCATTCTTCCTCCTCCTCCTCTTCCTTGTCCTGCCCTCTCTGGACTAAAACTGGCTGCAGGGTGGATGGAGACGATCTTTGGCTTCGGAGTTGTCGGCAGGAGCGCTGACTCTTCCCCAACATGTCTCTTCTTCTCCAACTCCTGCTTCTCGTTTGCGTGGCTCTTCCGCTGCACGGCGTGGAAAAGGTGAGAAATAGAGGATACCGAAAGGATCCTGACGCAGACAAGGTAAGGGAGAGTCCAAAGCAGCTTTCCAGGAGAGATTGCTGCGCTTAGGACACATTTCAATCTTGTGTTGCCTTCAGTCTATTTTCATTACTGATGTTTTACTGTTTTTCGTGTTCGGAAAGTTTTTCTTAAGAGGAAAAAAAGGGGCTCATTCAATGAGATGAGTCAGACTGTAGCAAATGTGCAACTAAACTAACGTAGGCTTGAATAGACCCTGGCAGAAGCAGGGAAAATGCAGTATTTGTGCAGCCATCATGCTGTCAGACGGTTCTTTGTTATTCCAGGTTTGGCTGCTGTTCAGCAACAGTCAGAAAGGAAGTTCAGGTCTGGCTCCATTGCCCTCGCTGCTATCTAAAAGATTAAACTCAATGTGCTCTACCTGAAGAGGGAGTATATTATTGCATGTATGAACAGTTTTAATTCCCCTCATCACAGATTTGGCTACATATTTATAGAATTACACAACCTCTGAGCCAGGGTTAGGGTTAGGGGAGAGGGAGTGAACAAAGTGGAAACACATTCCTCTCATAAATCTCCTGGGAGTCAAATGAAAGTGAAATTGATGTTTATTTTTGCAAGACCTCCCTCAAGAACTCCTGAAAGTCAGCACACTGGCAGAAGCTCAGGCAGAAAGTCACATTCAGAGGACGTAATTAAAAGGACATAATGAATGCCATTTTGTGTAGAAAAGGAATAGCTTATTTATTTTCCAGCTGTAATTCTTAAAGAAACCCCATTTTGCCTTGACTGAATCGATTAAAAACCCCCCCGGTGCTCCAGGGTGAGATTCCTGTTGACAAATGCATGAAATACGGCTGCACTCTGGGCCAAATGCAGCCTTTGTGCTTGGGTTACAGTACCAGACTGTGTGCTACAGCAGCAACGGGCGGCGCACGAGCATCAAACAGACGTTCCATTCATTAGTCGTCTTTGAAATGTCTCCAAAAAATCCTAAACCTTAACATTAAAAAAAAAACATATTCATGCAGAAAAGCCATCAGAAATTATGCAATTTGCCCATGAAATCCAGGTCTATTAGAGCACATGTGTGCCAGCCCACAGACCCTTGGCTTTAATGACCTTCCCAGTTGCCCATAAAGATGAAGTCAGTTTTTGCTCTAAAATAACCATGTAATGACTAAAACAGAGCCACAAACATATGGCTCGCAGCAGAGGGCATTTACAATATCGTAATTCCTCCACATCTTCATCTAGATTCGCTTCAGCTCAGAAGTTTCAGGTCCAGACATGATTGTGTAAGCAGGGTACCGGCCCTTTGTTCTAACGTCCAAACACAACAGCCCTATTCAGAGGGCAATAATGACCCAAAATGACACCCTGACTTATTTCACAAGGGCCCAGACACTCTGCTTGTCTGCCCCACTCCAACAACTAAAATTATAATCCGGCCCCAGCCTGGGGAAAAACCCTTTTCAGTGGTGAACTCCAGTCTCATGGTCTCTTTTGAAGAGCAAAGCAATTGTGGTTCTTATTGTGTGCCTGTGGCCCGGCCAGTTTTGGACCGCCTCCCCCGGTCTGTGTGTGCTGACTCAGCTTCAGTAAGACTCAGCATCTGTTTAAACGCCGCGGACACTCAGTCGGACACTGAGACACACCGAGACAAGTGTGGCCAGATGTCCGCTGGTCTGAGCTGTGGCTGTCTTCCCCTCACTGGTAGAACACTTCCACTTGCTTGGTGCTGGTTCTGTCGCTTGCTTTAGCCCAGTGTTTCTTTCACCCATTTTGTTTATGAGCAGGGGATTAAAACCACCTGTGGATCTTTTTAAGGTCAACGCCCATCTTTTCTGTCTTTTTCCCCAGTTTGGCAGCTGCCTGCAGGGTCCAGCAGGCACCCCCGGCAGAGATGGTAACCCTGGAGCCAACGGCATCCCGGGGACGCCGGGGATTCCTGGTCGTGACGGGCTAAAGGGGGAGAAAGGCGAGTGTGTGAATGAGATCTTCGAAAAGCCCTGGAGGCCCAACTACAAGCAATGTGCCTGGAATTCTCTGAATTATGGGATTGACCTGGGTAAAGTATGTGTAAGTATCCAAGTCAGGCTACACGTATTTAAGGATGCTGCCATTTTAGAAACACACAAACCCTGGTGGAGCCAGGGGACAACGCGCCATCTGTAAAGTCTCTTCTAAAGCCAAGTTCCTGCACATGGAAGTTGATGAGGTGCCCTCTGTGCTGCGTTTCCAGCAGAAACTATGACAAGGTGCTCTCTTCTTGCAGTTTAACATCATTCAAGGCCCAGTAGGTCACCTTTTAACAGGTTAGCCATGTCGAGGTCCCTCTAGGGTTCATTTCTGTTGAAAATGTGATAAAGTGCCACTCTAGAGTGGCCATCACATGGCAGTAAAGTGGTTCCTACAGTTAGAAATAAGCCATAAATGGTGCCCTCACACTGCCACAGGGGTCTTTCAGAGTACAGAAACAGCCCATAATGCTCCTACTCAGCCGATGATCCTCTCCAGGGGGCGAGATGTAATGAAACACCCTCCAACAATAAACTTGTTCCTCTCGGTGCCTCAGTCCTGTTTCTCCACTGGCTCCTGGTTATCGCGGGTTCAACTCCTGATCATATTCAATGTCAGAAATGTACTGAAGAACCTGTGCGCTGTGTTGCAGGACTGCACCTTCACCAAGCTCCGCTCGGACAGCACCCTCAGGGTCATCTTCAGCGGCTCCCTCCGACTCAAGTGTAAGAACGCCTGCTGCCAGAGGTGGTACTTCACCTTCAACGGGGCAGAGTGCACCGGACCCCTGCCCATAGAGTCCATCATCTACTTGGACCAAGGAAGTCCTGAACTCAACTCCACCATCAACATCCACAGAACCTCTTCAGGTAACAGTCGGGCGTCTGCTTTCTTCAGAGACGGCGTTTTCTTTTCAATAAGCAAATAAAATGTGATTTTAAAATGATGCTAGTCGATTATTTTAGTTCAGATTTCCCAGTTTGGGATTCAACATCGTCCCACGTGTGGAGGCAGTGATCCCTGAGATGTTTCTCTCCCCTACAGTTGAAGGGATGTGCGAGGGGGTGAAAGCAGGCCTGGTCGACGTAGCCGTGTGGGTGGGCACCTGCTCCGACTACCCCAAAGGTGACGCTTCCACGGGATGGAACTCCGTTTCCAGGGTTATCATTGAGGAGCTGCCCAAATAAATCAAAGGCACAGCACCCCCCCCATCCCCCGAAGCCATCAGGTACGGCTCGCTGCTGGGTCACAGCGTCCCTGGTGGCTAACGTGAATGTTCGTTACGACAGCAACAGTCTTACTTGTTAACAACAATCCTGAAATTCCGTCAGCCCTGAATCAACTTTGTACTGTAACCAAGGAGCGAAGGTGCTGGTGCGTGACAGGAGCCGAGGAACACTGTTCTCACGGGACATGTTTGTGTTCATTAGTGCTGTCAATAAAGTTTTTTTTTAAAGAAACCAACATTATTGGGTCACTTTTGCACACCGTGGTGGCCAAAGTCATACGTTTAATGTACCGACATTAATTAACATTAACATTGACTTTAAGAGGTGAGGTACGTCTCTTCGTGAACGCCTGAGGCAACAAAAGATCTCCACTGCTGATGTGCGTGATTGCAGAAACAACTACAGTTAAAAATAGTTGCAACTGTAAACCTGACGATGTTCTCTCTGCTCTGGCTGAAATGTGAATCATAAATACAACTAAAACATAAATATTTAAAAAAAAACAGGCACAATTTTAATCACTGACTCTCCAGCTCTCTCAATCTTCAGAGTGCAAACAAACGCATCTCAGATCCAGATCATCTCAGACCAGAGTTCCGTCTGAACCCGACGCTCTGCTCCTCGACTGACACCAAAGTGCTGGTGAAAACTCTTCAGTTGTGTCTCAGAAGAAACGCAGACACGTTCTCGTATACCACAAAAGTGATACAGCAGGCAGGAGTCACCCGGATAATGTTGGGAATGATGCCCTTGTAGAAACCAGCAGCTCCTTCATTCCTGAGGAGAAAAAGAAGAGGATTCAGAACAAATGGGAGGGTTTTCTGCTCCTCTATTAGCAGGTACTGCACCTCCACGTCCGGCTGATGACATCCAGCACGCCGTTGTAGCTATTGTGCTGGTCTTGCAGGCGAGCTCGCACCACCTGATACGGGTACGTCGTGGCCACGGCAAATATTTTGGACAATGCCGCCATTGTGATATATTCAAGAGAGTTCTGTCAATGCAGGGAAACGGATGAAGGGTGAGCGAGGAGGAGGAAGGAAGAGAGCTGAAGGAAAAGGACTGACTCACTTCAACTTTTGTGCTGTGAAAAGTTTCCTACATGTATTCCACACAGGGCATGTTCCCACCGCCCCCCTGATCCCTGATCGTGTGCTCAGTGACTCACCAGTTTTGTATCTGAGGGCTCGTTCTTGTATCTGTTGTAGTCTCTCTTGAGCTCCTCATAGGCCATGAACTGCAGAGCTCCGTGAGATGTGCCGAAAAGACCAGGAACAAAACCCTGGCAACACAGGTTTGTGCTCCGTTAGTGACTCTTTCATCACAGTTACCCTAGAATGTTCTGAAAGACTTGAGTTATAAGCTAAAATCCAGGTTCAATGTCATCCTGGTGCACCACCAACAACCTCATACTGAACAGCATCATAACCAAGGAGATTGATGTGGATTTCAGGCAGTCAAAGAGAACAGATGAAGGTTCTGTGGACATTAATGGAGGGGCTGTGGACAGGGTCATCAGGAAAATAAAGCAGCAGCTTCACTACCTGGGGGAACTCAAGAAAGCTGGACTACAACAGAGGAGGCCTGAAAACCTCTACCAGGGTGCGGTGGAGAATGCCCGTCGTGCTCCAATACAGCCCTATCTCCTCAGGCAGGAGATAAAGATCGCTCATTCCAATACCACATTTTCTTCAGCAAGGCTGTTCACAATCTGAACAGGCACTGATACGTACACATATCACACATGGCATCATAAAACAATCAGGACTTCCTCCATAAATAACCATAAATCGAGTAGTGGAACAGTACTTGTCAAAACTGTACTTGCCTTATTGCTCTGCTCCAATTACATGTTTATTATCAGCACATTCTTAAGGGAACCTCTATCATTGCAGATATTTTATCATGTACAAACATTTTTTTACGCATTAATTTGCTATTGTTTCTTCCAAGTCACATCAGGGTCCCAGTAGAAATGTTGTTTTTTGCTGCACTGCATTATACTGAGAATTAGATGAAAAATTCGTCACTGCTGCCCCCTCGTGGCAATGAGTGGAATAACACAACGCATTGGTTATAAAATGCTGCCAACTTGTTGAATTTGCTGGTCAAACTCAGCTTATCACGGGGAAATAAGGATGTCACTGGCTGTGCTGAATGGTAGTTGTTGAAGTTTGAAGTGCTCCCTTTTTAAACACCATCATCCTATCAATGTCACACCCTCCAGAACCCCTCGTTGATGAAGAAAACAGTTACAATGATGACTAACCCTGTACAGTCCAGGAACTCCTTCATGGCGGTAGATCTTGGCCAAAGCGTCAAACATCCCCTTGTACTGTTTACTAGAGCAGTCAGCACTGTACTGCAACACCAGGCGGGTCTTTGTCACCCAGATCGGGTTGGTTAAGGTGAGCGTAAGGATTCCTGGGTGGAGATAAGTGACAATTGTCAGAAGCAAGGCAGAAAACATTTACAGAGTTATCTGATATATGGTTAGATACATAGTTAGCATGCAGCTACTGAAACATTTGGTTGTAGTTTTGTCATTGAAGCAGACAAAGCTGCAACAAATACCCAATAAATAGGCTGCAAACGTATGTCAGAAAGCTATTATTTCATCATGAACACTTAAAAACACAGGCTGCATTGAAAGCTAAGCTCGTTTCCACCCAATAATGGTAAGACGTTGCTGATTAAAACTTTTAGTCCCAAACATTCATGCGGCCAGCAGGAAGCACATCCATGTGACCTTGTGGAATGAACAGTAGCAGCTCCTTTTATCTGCTCCCAGTCTGCTGCAGCCGGCTCAAAGCTGCGTTATCTGGTTGTTGTTAACAATTGCTAGCTGGCCGTATGGCTGGTGAGCAACGTGGGGATGTAACTGACCTGCTTGAGCTGCAGACACCAAGTGCTCGGTGGCACTCAGCTCAGTCTGACGACCCTCTTTAATGTAGCCTTTGATTGCATTGTAGCTGGAAAAGAGGAAGTAAGAAGAGAGTGGGAAATGTGTTCATTTGAAATGTTAAATCACTGCATGCATACATAGCTTTACTGCTTACGTACAACAGGAAATAGAGACCCCAGGATGCACCTGCTCCCCAAATATTGGGTGTAACTCCTTGGTAGAGGCCCCTCATGCCCTCCTGCTTCCAAACAGACTTCATGCAGTGAATCATTCCACTGTACTTGGGTCTCAGGTCCAATCCATCACTCACTATAATAAAAAAGGATGAAAATGAGAAAGCTAAAATAGTAGGATAACAATTAGTCAGGCCAATATACGTTACACATGTTTCTATTCACATTAAGCCTTAGCTTTAAGGAACTATAGAATTGGAGACACTTTTACTGGAGTTATTACTAATGACATTCACCAGATTTCAGGTGTGAAACTGTACCTGCAAACCGGATCTTGACCAGATCCAGAGGGTGAAGCGCAAGCGTGGACACCACACCTCCACTGAGACCAGCGACCAGGTTCTCGATTCTGACATGACCGAAGATCTTCTGAGCATGCCCGGTTATTGAGAGGACAGGACTGGGTTTTGCGGAGAGTTCCGTCTTCGGTACATTAACGACATCGTGATTCGGAGCTGAGCTCATATTACCTGCTCCTGTCGGCTAACATTAGCTGTGTTTACAAGTGATACTAATACTTTGATCTCGTTTAGGCCCGTGTACAGGTATTACTTGGATCTCCTTTTGGTATTAAATCTATCTAAAAATAGCTACATTTTACGAACAGGTTATGGTAACTCTTTGATGCATCCTCATTCTAAGATTGGAGTAAACCAGGTTTCCACACGCAGTAACTCGTACCTGCTGCACGTTGTCTAATGTCAGGCGGTGTGGCGACGTTGCTGGCCGACCTTGCTGTTGCTAGCAGTGGGCTAGCGTGGACGAGCCGAAATATTGAACTACACAATATAATATGCCTAATTAAACCTAGAACATGAAAGGAAACCGAATTAGTAAAAATAATGTCTCATACTGTTTCAGAATGTAAAAGACAGCAGTTGTATAGACTCATCTGACTGCAAAAAGAATCGTCCACGCTATGATATGCCAAAAATATTTTCTCACTTTGAGAGACTGACTCCCCACACGGTCGTTGACGTTGTAGTACTTCCTGTTGTGGCTTTCAAAATAAAGCAGAAATGCAACGCATCCTTTAGTTTGTAAGTTTCTTTGGGATGAATAAACGTATCTTTATCTGGTTATCAGGGATAACAAATGGAGCTCCCCCTCATACGTACAGATAACATATGTTAAATAAGTCAATCATTATTTTACATCTGAAATGAATGTAATTGTCAGGGCAATATTCTAAGGGTTGATTCAGGAATGTATTCTCAAATAATTGTCAAGTAGTATTTCCTGTCTCATCGTTATTAAAAATAACTTGACGCTAATCTGTGACGTCGCCGACTTTTCGTCCCACAATGCACTGCGGCCACTCTTCTCGTCAACACATGGCGTACAGAATGCTAATGTTTTCTCTATTCTTTGAGAAGTGATTTTTATGTATATTGTGTAGAAAGTAATTTGTACATTTTGTACCTACCCCGTCATGAAGGTTAAGGTCATTTCTAGGAACCCAGACGATTATGTTAGGGAAACTAAATATGATATTCAGCGCGGTAAGTTGTATAATTTAAACTCAAGCTAACCAGATTCAGTTACAGAGCTAAATCTGTATAAGAAACTACTTTTTAAAAAAAACATATACTGTCTTACACGCCAGTGCTGGGTGTAAAATAAACATGTTCAACACGTTCGTTGTCTAGCGTGTATTCAAATGTTAACATTAGCACAAGTGGAGCTCCTTACAACTTATGATACAAAGCTGTTTTTATTCTCAGTTCCTAGAAACTATGACCCAACACTCCATCCGTTTGAGGTGTGCAGAGAATATACGAGGGCACTGAATGCCACGAAGCTCGATAGGGTCTTTGCCAAGCCTTTCCTGGCCTCCCTGGATGGACACAGAGATGGGGTAAACTGCATGGCTAAGCACGCCACAAGTCTGGCCACTTTGCTGTCAGGCTCCTGCGATGGGGAGGTAACTATCAACCAAAGATGAAGGCTTAACCTCCATGTAAACATGCTAGTGTAAACGTGATGCCACTTACTTGGAATTTCATTTGATCTGTAGGTAAAAGTCTGGAATCTGACTAAGCATGAATGTGTCCGAACGCTACAAGCACACGAAGGATTTGTCCGGGGGATGGTTGTACGCTTTTGTGGAACATCATTCTTTACGGTAGCTGTTGCCTTTTAATGCTTGAGAGGAATTCCCTTTTGTCTTTTCATATGTTTTATTTTCAGATCTCAAATAATGAGCGCGGCTCTTGTGTTGGTCGGTTGTAGGTTGGCGATGACAAAACAATCAAGCAGTGGAAAATGGAAGCCCCGGGTTATGGAGAGGAAGAGGAGCCTATCAACACAATTCTTGGCAAGGTATGATTGGTGAGCATCTGCTGCAGGATTACCACAGTGGGTTCAGTGTGGGAAAGGTCTTCTGATGAATATTTGATAGAGGTTTGCCACCAGGATCAGTTGGAGTTGTTCCAGAACAAATTTCACAGCAGTAAAGTATTAAAAGTGTGTGATTGTGAACTCGACAGCTGCATTTTGATGTGGAATTAAACACCTAAGCTTTCTGCCTTGTTCTAATAAAATCTTGGAGAGACCGTTTGAGGTGATAATGAAATTGACACCTTCAAGAGCTTGAGCAAATTACAGAAACGTTAAGGCTTGCAAGCTATATTTATATTTCCTGGCAAACACTGCTGTGCTCTGCATCCTCACTCGGAAACAATTCTAAATCTCTCTAGTTTTTAGAGCATTATTCAACAACTGCTATGACATTAGGGAGAAATGATATAAATGCTGTTCCATCTTCATCCTGCGTATTATTTAATAGTATTTGAAGTAATCAGCTAACAGTGAAGTATAAGCCCATCTCAGTGTAATATGTCACTAGTGAAATGGTGACTACGACTACTCTAAAGTGTGAATCACATTCTGACTCTGAAGAATGAATTTTGTCCCCATGCAGACAGTGTTTACAGGCCTGGACCATCACCGGGAGGAGGGTTTATTTGCTACCTGTGGCCAGCAGGTGGACATCTGGGATGAGCAGAGGAGCAGCCCCATCCGCTCGTTCACCTGGGGCGTGGACAGCTTCAGCTCTGTCCACTTCAATCCAGTGGAAGTAAGACAGTCAATCAGGCTTTGTCCAATTAGCGACTGGGAAAACACCTTTAAATCTCCACTGTTTTTGGTTTCTCCTCCACAGACTGAACTTCTTGCAAGCTGTGCCTCAGACAGAAGTATAGTGCTGTATGACATGAGAGAATCAACACCGCTTAAAAAGGTAGCTGCTGAAAACTTATCGTGTTGTGTCTCAGTCTGTTGGGTGACTTATCATCTGTGTGCTCCTCAAGGTGATAATGACGATGAGGAGCAACACACTGTGCTGGAACCCCATGGAAGCCTATTACTTCACAGCTTCAAATGAGGACTACAAGTGGGTTGATGACACGTGTACTTTGTGTGCTCGGAGGGCTTTTCTTCCTGTGCTCACGTGTGTCTTCTCTGCAGTCTGTACACGTATGACATGAGGTATCTGGAGAAGCCAATCATGGTGCACATGGACCACGTCTCTGCTGTGCTGGATGTGGATTATTCTCCCACCGGGAAGGAGTTTGTGTCCGCCAGCTTTGACAAAACCATCCGCATCTTCCCCAAGGATTCCGACCGCAGCAGGTCAGTAACACCAGCTTATCTTGGATGTGGGGTTGAAAATACTCATCTGTTTGGCTGCCAAACACAAAATATAACTACTATTTGCATGTCGTTTCAAATTTAGAGTAATTTTTCTGCAGTAAAATAGTATAATAATTGAATTATTCATAGCTTTGAATTTAGAAAATTACCGGTAGCCAAACTGGGCTTATTTTAGAGGTATTGAAACTGCATTGCACATTTCATTTTATATTCTTTTCATTTTCAAATGTAGGGAGGTTTACCACACCAAACGCATGCAGCATGTCATCTGCGTCAAGTGGTCTGCAGACAGTAAATACGTTCTGAGCGGCTCGGATGAAATGAACATCCGACTCTGGAAGGCCAACGCGTCGGAGAAGCTGGGAGTGGTGAGTCCCACCTCATCATCCTTCCGTGACCCTCAGATCATTTCCCCATTGAAGACACTGTCAGTGCCAGCGTCTATATCTATGAGTGATGGATGCTGTGACGTGTCTGCCTCCTTTCTGGATGATGTTTTATGTGTTAGCTGCATCCTTTGATATGGCCGTGGCTCCAGGCCAGACTTGGCAAAGTAAAAGTAGGTGACTGTGCCAGGAGCTGCAGATGCCAAATGTCCTCATCAGTGCTGACATAGTGGGTATACTAATCAGCACAGTGAGTTCTCTGGCAGAGAAAGCCCTCGAGAGCAGCAGTGGCTTTTTATTATTATGCGACATGTATTTTATTTAGAGTATTCAGTCTGAATCATGGCAACTTCTACATCAGCGCGAGTTCTCTCTCATTCACTTTTGGTTTGTCCAAAGTGTCAGAGTGGAAAGTGCAAGTTTCTGGCACTAGTTTTACTGCCACGGTTTAAATAAGATTTATTTACAGTCTTTGCACTTAAAGAGATCAGACAGGGGCTGCTCTTATCAGCAGTTTGAATGAGCTAATCACTTAAAGCGGCCCACTCTTAAAAATAATGAAGCTCTGAGAATCGACTTTTACTGAGAGGGTCTTTAATTGCTGAGAAATGCTGAATCAAAGATGTGCGTCTGTAGACATCAGGCGGCTTTGATCAGGACTTTCTTCAGCTTTTTTGTAGAACTTTGCAGCGGCAGTTTGTGTAAATTTGACCTTTTTTATTTGAAATGTAACACTTTGAACTGGATCCTGTTTCATTTTGGGCCTTTAATATTTAATTTCTTTCCTCGGGGCTTGGTTGGTTCAGCGGAACACTTTTGGAAAACTTTGGGTTGACCGTCACGGATGTGGCACACTGGTGATGTGGGAGGTCATGGACTGAGAATCCTCAAGATGAGATGCAGAGTAGCGGTCCATTCGATAAAATGTCTAATTTCTTCACCCTGTTGGAGAAGTAAACTAAACTTCTTTAGCCGTCTTAAACCACAGTGTTGTGTTTGTGGAGCAGAGAAACACTGCTCAGTCTCACTTATGTATGTGTGCCAACTCTATTCCTGCGAATTAGCTTAGCATCTAACGGCTCTTCTCTCGCTAATTGAATCGGAAGGAAATCATTGCTTTTAATTAGCATAAAAGGCTTCAAAGAGCGCCGCTTTGGCCAAGATGAGTCTGAGTAACATCCCAGAGAGCGAGACAGCGATTTTGTTAGTGTTGGTTATAATTTTAGAGTTTTAGGGTTGAGATTTTACTGTAAAAAGTTAAAACTTTTGGAGCAACTTGTTTGAATGGGTCTTTGTTGCTGCCCATTATTATGAATGAAAGCTATGCATATGAAACCCTCTGAATGGTCGCAGCTCTCGTCGCTCACCTCCTTAACCAACCAACCCACCCACTCTTGTCTCACAGCTGTCCCTCAGAGAGAAGCAGGCCATCAACTACAACCAGAAGCTGAGGGAGAAGTTCCAGTACCACCCGCAGGTCAGACGCATCACCAAGCACCGACACCTTCCCAAGGCCCTCCACCACCAGAGGAAGGAGCTGCAGGTCATGAAAGAGGCTCGCCGCAGGAAGTACGTGTTCATTTTTTTTTCTGGAGCTAAGCCACTTGTTTGTGCTGCCAAGGTAAGCGTGGCCTCTGCTGCCTCGCCGGCCTAATGGAAAATGTCACAGATGGGCCTGCCCGGCATGACGTGGGCTCCATTGGTCTTGCATACTCATTTATAGCCTGTATGCGAGATTGATTGTCCCAATTTGCCCTGTTGTCCAGTGATTCATCTAATTGCCGTCAGCGCCTGTTTGGACTGTGAATGATTTACCATCAATGTTTATGCATTATTTTTAGGCTGCATCAGCGTAACCGTGACATGGTTGTGAGGTCACCGCACATTTATTTCATCTTCTGAATGTCCTCATTGCTTTTTTTTTGTTTTTCCAGAGAGAGAAATGTGCGCAAACACAGCAAACCAGGAAGCGTTCCTGTGGTGTCTGAGAAGGAGAAACACATCGTGGCTGTGCTGGAATAGAAGCAGCCAAGTTTTCAGGCCGCTCACTTGTGTTTGGAGGAATTGTTTCCGGCGTGATTGGCGGCAAAATGACTCCAGGATGTAAAGAATATGATGTGACAGTTGACCTGGTAGACCTGATGGCTTTATTTAATTATGATACATGGCATGACAAAAGTATCCTGTCAGTAAATGCTGTAAAGGCTTGTTAAAAAGGTTTCAAACTTTTGTACTTTGTGCAAACCTTGAGGTTTATAAAGTAGGACAGAAACAAGCTGCAGAGATGCTAATTTACTCACAGCCGAGCTAATGAGGTAGAGCTTCTATCCTCTTAATGTTGCCCTTCAAATCCTATCAGCTCCTCATCCTGGCGGAGTAAAAGCCATGTGCAGAAAAGAGTGTGGGAACTGAGAAAGTGTCCCTAAGTGGAGCAATTAAATGGCACCGCCTCGGTGTTTTGTGGCACCTAAATTCTGCCGGTTTTGTATTAAAACAATAAAAATAAATTGTTTTTGCCCAAACAACGATCAGTTGCACTATTTATTTCAATTCTGTCCGTAATTCTGTGGAAGCAAAGTATTTATCTGATTGATGAATCCATTCCCAGCAGATCCCCGACTGCGCGCCCCCCCCCCCCCCCCGAAACCTGAACCCTGAACCTTTGATTGAAGAGAAAAAACACTTCATCATTTGCAGGAAAGCCACTTCTGGCCGGAAACCCCGCACCCCCCGCATTATCCGTCACTTTCTGCCTCCTCTCATTCCCGCACGTGCGGCATTGACCATAATGTGCTTATGAAATATGCATCAGGAGTTTCCGGGACCGGTCCGACTGGGAGCGTCCAGTCCGGGTTTTTGCACCTGCTGCCCGCCTGCTGTCAATGAACGTCCGCTGTCCTCTCCTCTTCTACGCGTCTCCATCGCTCCGCCTCTTTCTCTCCATCCCTCTCTCTCTTCTCTCTCACTGTCATCCTGCCTCTCTCTCTCTCTCTCATTGCATCCATTTTTGTGCATTTAAGAAATCACCAAGAATTACCAACCTGGCGGAAAGGGAGCTAAACGGGGTGACAGAGGACTACAAACGGAAACAAAACAAGGACGGACTGGGGGACGCATTTGGGTCATTCGCCCCCTTTATTTTATTTTTTTTACTTTTTTTTAAAAAAAAGAATATAATTCCAGCATGCGAGTAAAACCTTCCTGAAGGATGCCAGCGATGGGTTAGACAGGATTGAACATGACAGCGAAATAAAAGGCAAGGCTTGTTTTTAATCCAACGCGCTCCATTTGACCACTTTAAACCCGGGTGGATGAAGGAGGAACCGAAGGCTGCGGCTCACTATTTAGAAACGCGTCTGCTTTTCTAGTATCTTCTCCTTTTAGGTGTCGTTTTAGCGCACAACTGCTTAGATGATATGAATTCCGGGGGTTTAATAAGCACATGACAAGCCTCGGATAGTGGAGGGTGCAGCCTTAATTCACATTTTGACGCTTATTTATGCAAAGTGGGTTCCAGCTAGCACCGAGCATGTCGTCTCCGAGCCACGGCGCCCTCAGCAAACATTGACACCATGTTTTTAACGTTATATGTCGGCCGAAAATGCTGCTGGTTGACGGTGGTTCTCCCGTTTCTTTTGTGGTAGCCACGGTGTATAAAAGATGTCTGCTCCACACGGGCCCCGGGGCGGCCCTGGCCCCGGCCCCGCAGCTGCGGCTGCCTCAGCGGCGGGCGCCGTGCCGGAGATGCCGGACCTCAGCCACCTCACCGAGGAGGAGAGGAAGATCATCCTCGGTGTCATGGAGCGCCAAAAGACCGAGGAAGCGAAGGAACAGTCGATGTTAAAGTAAGGAGGGGAAACGGGGCTGGTGGGAGCTGTTGCTGGATGGGAATTTGTCTCTCGGTGTCACTGCTGGATCATGTTGCCTCCCGACGTCGAAGCTACGGTTTCACCGTCGCTAGCTGATAGCACCGCGGTGAGGGGACCGTTCCCCTCTCCTGGTCGCTGTCTCCTCGCTCCCTGTTGGCGGAATACTGCGTAGAAACGGGCGAATGTCGTCTCAGAATGCGACGCTCTCCCCAGCCTCTTTCGGGTCCACTTCGCCGGAGCCGTCGCTTTACTATAATGGGCTGGGTTAGCAGCAGCGGGCGCCATTTTCGCGTAAAAAGCACGCCAAATTGCTTAACCTTTCCCCGCGAACGTCACCGAGGTTACACAATGTGACACTGGAAAGATGATTTAAGGTGTCCTCTGTGATGGAGGGGGTGTGTGATTTCAACAGTTGAGCTGTCGGTGGAGCCCACCGACCCCCTGGATTTGCGTCCCCCTCCCGCCCCTCTGAGCGCACAGGTCCCCGGGAGCCGCTTCAGCACCGCGGCGCTGTCCACCGCTGTCCCCCGCTCCCGGTTCTTAAGGCGGACCGGACTGCTTTCACCTTTGCTGCATGAGCCATAACTCTTGTTTTATGGTGGAGTATTACAGTCTCTCGCTCTGCCCTAGCCATAAAACCACACTCAGTTGATGTGCTGTTAATTAAAAACTTGATTTGGGCTCATGAGGAAAAGTCAGAGTTGGGGGGCAAAGGCAAGGCAGGGTGACCAGGCCACACTTCTGCTAGGACACTTAGGTAATAAAGCATTCCGACTGTTCTGGTGAGCTAAATCAGGTAAATATTTGCTCCGTGGCGACATCCTCAATTGAGTGACAGTTGTGCAATCACTACCTAGCACAGCTGCATGATAAACATGACTCATGTTCTCCAAGATACGGCTACCTCTCAGCGGCTGCTGCATGTGCTGCGTGAATCATTCAGGGCCTTTTCCTTCGCCCACCCCCCCTCCTCATCCTGCTCTATTCCCCTTCCAAATAGCTGAGTGTTTTTCTAATTTCATTTCCTCTGAGGTAAAGGGGATTGTCAGCTTCAGTCACCCTTAGCCTGTCAGCGATGCCCAGCCTGAGCACAGGCAGAGGACGCTGGTCTTTGTATCGGACGGGACTGATGTTAGGTAACTAAAACGCACACGTGCCAGATACCGGAGGGTCACAGAGGCCTCTATACTCTATTGATTGCTTATTTTCACAAGTATTGTGTGTCCAGCATGGCTCCTCTCACGTGTTCCCGACCCGCCAGTGTTTTCCTGCGTGGCGCACCTCTCCAGCCCATTTTACCCGATTTATTTTATTATTTTTGCTCAACATTTCAGGCAGCGCGACTGTGGGTTTGTCTGCGTTCTCTCTATATGTGCAAGGTGACTCACCGTGAGTCATCAGAACAGTAAATCCCCACTTTCTTCATGAATCACGCGAGCATAGCGCATCCCAAAGCAGCGCTAATATGCTCAGCTCTGATAGGTAAGACTGCAGTGGATTAACTTGTCATGGGATAGTAGCGCTCGCCCAAACCAACCCGCCCACACTGCCAAATTCAACCGTATAGCGTCCCGCTCGGTCGACTTTTTTATTTTATTTTTTGGAGAGGTGATGGTTTGAACATCTGAGTCTGTGGATTAACTGAGGGAATCCTGGGAGGATGGACGGATGGGGAAGAGGAAGGGAGAGGGAGAAGCCTCCAGCAGCAGGGCTTGCCAACTCGCTGTCATCTCATTGGAGGTGCTCCGGCGAGCGTGGATGGAAATCCGCGGCTCCTGACTCGCATGTAATTAGCTCCTCTCTCTCCGCCGGTTCGTAGCGGGCTCCCACGCTGTACGCGTGTCTGCGCGGCGGAAATGGACTGCGACAATGGGGAAATCGATTTCCCGGAGCCCACGATGCGGCGCGCTACATACTGTACTAGCTTGTTGTCAGAATTATGTCCTAGAAAGCTCTTCAAGGCCGCGGTCGAGGAATATTCACCTCAGAACGTCACTGTCTCTATTTTCCACATAGGGAAGCACTTAAGTGGCTCCAGGTTTATTTGTTCCCGTGAAGGAAATGCACTGGAGCTAATAGCTACCTTAACTTTCTATGCATCAGCGAGTCTCTGAGCAGTACAGTAATAATGCTCTCGGGCCCCCTCCCCCACCCAGCCAGACACTGTGTGTCCTACAGGCAGACATCAGCTGCCTGCGATTGGGTGACCCACACAACACCCGGGGCTCCAATTCTCCTTTCCCCCCTGTTCCTCCACTTTTCTGAGGCAGCCTCCTGGTTCCTGGTGGAAGACATGAGGGGATGGAGGTGCTCCGGTTCTCCATCCGAACTCGCCCCCCCCCTCCTGGCGCTGATCATCGAGGAGGGCCTCTTTCACTCTGGGACCTCGTTTGATAAGAACTAATTATAACGGCCACCTTTTAGGAGGAACCCCTGCTGAGCTGCAGCCATTCCAGGTCTCCGGAGTGTCTGCTGCTCTATTATGTCACCTACCTTTTTTTCTAGACTGATTTTTCTCTTTGTTCTGCCTCCAGCATCTGTGAAAATGAACAATATCCTAAAAAAAACCACACAGAACGGTTGATGGTCACCATTTTTTTTGCATGCTAATACACTATTAGCTCACAGTCAGGTGACATTGTGGAGGTGTGTTTGGTCTTTTACTGTGTGTGTGTGTGTGTGTGTGTGTGTGTGTGTGTGTGTGTGTGTGTGTGTGCCTTTGTTGAGCTTCGGTGTGCCAAAAACTGGCTGATTTGCATATTCTAATCCTACAACTGCTACTACCAAACGAATAACAAGCAGGTCATTTCCAGGTTCCATAACATTATAGGGTCGATACTTTATGATCAAAGCCCGTCAGCTTTGATCTTTGGACGCTCTCCAGACTGAGGAACATCACCAAAAGTGAAGCCGTCTGTCTCTTGGCCCGTGGTCGACATTTCCTGAAACTTTCATCAGAATCTGTCCACAACTTTTGGAGTTATTTTGCTAAACTCCCCCAAATGATGGCTGAGGTAATAACACCCCTAATCCTAGTAATAACAGTCTCAGGTGGAGGAGGTCTATTCTCTCGTAAACGTTGGCTGGGCTCTGGAGCTCGGGGCTTGGCAACATATTGCCTGGCTGATGAATAGGGAGGGGTGTGAAGGGGGGGTTGGGATGTGTATGTTCAGCACCAAGAGCATTGACCTAGAATTAGCTTTGATTGATCACATCCCATTTCCTTTTTCTGTTGCCCTCCCGCCTCCCTTCCCCCCACCAGCTCACGCCGCCCCCCCCCCCCCCCCCCCTTTCCCGCCAGTCTCGGCCATTTACCTGATAGCGCCGCGGCGCTCGGTGCACCAGCCGAGGATGCTGGGAGCGCACGGGCCTCAAAGTGCCAACGTTATTAGCGCCTTCATTCACGTCCAGGTCGGCTGAGATCTGAGAGTCGCTCCGCGGGGAGAAAGAGCAGCTTCCTGGGCCGCCGGCGTGTCTGTGGCACCAGGAGCAAAATTCCCGATGAAGAACTTAAACATCCCAAAGCCGCAGGAGGGAAAGCGGTTGTTTCCCAGGTCTGTGTGGTGTGCAGCGGACGTTCGTTTTGCAGGGCGAACAAGGAAAAAGGAAGTAGAAACTCCAAAACTCAGTGGACGCCATTGGTGACGACACCTGCGGGGGCACAATGGTGGAAAAGAACAGAGCGATTCTGTCTGTCCAGAGTCGTCCCTCCCCCATCGCTTCCCCCAGGGGGGAGAGCGGGAGAGGGGGAGTGTGAGCGTGGACGCCGTCTTGACTCTGTAAAGCGGAACGCACGCCAAGCGTGTGTTTGGATCACTCCGTTTCCACGCGATTCTTGTTTGTGAAGTCTGGAAATAAGCCGAAAAATGAACTTTGGGTCATATAAAACATGACGGTAAGAGTCATAAACAATGTCCGAAGCCTTTATTGTCCCAAAAGTCTATTTTAGGAGACCTTTCGCTTGGTTCCAGGCTAAATTTAGAATGGGGCGGGGCTTCATCCTTTCCTACAGGACGTCATCAAAGTCGACGTGAAGTCTTAAACTTCCTCTGTCTCGTCTCACCACCCTATGAAAATACTCAAATCTAAAAATAGAAAAAGAAAGTTAAAGAAACGCAGCGCGCCAAATTCACTGAATGTTTGAGAGAATGAAGCAAGTTAAAGCTTTAGACCTTTGGTTCGTAGGGAGACGCTATCAGGTGCATTGAGAGGAGCAGAGATGGAGGATGTGTCGTCGTGTGTGAGCGAGTGTGTGAAAATATTGATTTATTCTGGCTTCAGAAGGCGGCTGGTAATTTTAGCCGTTTCTTTGTGACTATTTTTAACAGACGTTTGGTGCACTGGAGAATATTTACGGCAGCGGGACATTTGATTGTCTTAAAATAAACTTTGCCACACATGTTGGGGCGATTAAAGAGGCAGCGGATTGATGTGTTGGGGGGGGGGGGCAGGGAAGAAAGTGCTGCACCGGTTAGGACAGAGAAGAGGAAATTAGAAGAGAGGACAGGAAAGGAGAGGAGGAACATCAGCCGGAGAAGGAGGGGGGCGACACTGACGTCTGAGATGCTATCGGGGCTCATTGCTGATATGACGGCCCCCGGGAAGGGGGGGCTATCAGCTGCCATCTCCCACAGCACAGCCGCGCTCTATTGTCTCTCAGGGCTTTGCTGGAAATAACATCTGGATTTGTCAGCAGAGGTTTTATTCTCCTCTGGGCTTTTATCCCTCAAGCAAAGTTTGAAGGGATTTTCCTGGCCCCCGGCGGCACATTCTGAAACGCCCTTGGCAGAAACGTGAGGGTGGGGGGGGGGGGAAATAATCAGGACGTGGCGAATTGAAGAAGTTGAGCTGAAATTGGTCATCTGGATGAGCTGGATGTTACCACGGTGAGGAGCCTGAACGCATCGTTTGTCGGAACAGAACCCTCATCGTGGGTCCTAAAACATCTGGCCTGTGGTTGCGTAAGCCTCCCAGCATGCTGTGCAAGAACACGTCGAAAGGAGGAGAGAAGCTTACGCTAAGAAAGAGCAGGAAGGTGGGGGGGGGGGGGGGGGGTGACGTGTGGAAAAGTGAGCGCGAGAAGAGGCCACTTCATCACTTTTATTGCTCACCCTCCGCCCCCCCCCCACCCTGAGTGGAGTCAGTGTAGAGGAAGATATACAGCAGCCCGTCCTCCATGGGAACCATGCGGAACACGTGGGCCCTCCGTGGAGGGGCCGGCAACACGGCCCCCCCTAAACAACTGAGATGAATGAGGCGCGCCGCGCCAAAAGGCTTTACGTTATGCGCATTAATTACCGAGGCGGAAGGGGAAGCTTTTATTTGTTGTTGCTTGGAAAGGGAAGGTGGCGACACGGTAACTGTGTCACTGCAGCTGGTTTGGCTAGTGAGGTGTGGTGCGCTCCCCCCCCCCCCCGTGACATTCCCTGAGGGTTCGCAGAGGCCTGAAAGGTCGGGAGCACTCGCAATAACTCGCCACTCTGGGCTGCACTGTATATTGTTTTAGCATCAGGATCATAACGGGCCTGTGTGCAGCTGTCACGGGATCTGCGGAATTGTTTTTAGCAGTTAGCACGGAATGCTAGCGTCTCCTGTCAAAGGCTAATTTTTTTCCACGGAGAGTGAATGTACCACTGAGGTCGGTACCTGTGCGGACTGGTAGATGAAGTAGGAGATAGGAGGGCTCCTTCAGAGGCTGAATGGACATGAACAGGACATGCTGAGATCAACATTTAGCTCATCAACAGATTCGAAAGTTGCTGACAATCCTTCACCCAAACATCGCAACTCAGTAATATTTTAATTTGTTTAAAAGCGTTTAATTCATTCGGGCCAACTTATGTTGGCAACTGCAGCCACCCACAGGTGAGAGCATAGCACATGCTGTTAGCATATTAGCATCTGTTGCTGTTTTAGCTAACTATTCTGAATCGCTTGTGCACGTGACTCATCCAAGCTGATCAAACACACTTGTTCAACAACCCCTCAGAACTACGGAAGCTAACACCAAAGATGCTCACATTTCCCTGTGCCAGTAAAAGTTTGGCCAGCCTGTCTCAATTTATGTAATAGCGAGATGATACACACACACACACACACACACACACACACACACACACACACACACACACACACACACACACAGAGTTAGTCACATGACCTGTCAGTAGTCCTCACCCGTAAATGCATCTGTGTGAGCGGGTGTATTTACCGTTCCCAGTTTACACAGGCCGCTCTAATCTTCCCGTCTGTGTGTGTGACGCGCTTTGCAACGAGGCTCAGCTGGTCCGAGCAGGTGCAAACCAGGCCGCACAAATACGTGCAGGCCGCCTAGCCGGTCCCGCTAACGCACCTTTGCGTCGCTCGGTAAACCCAGGCCAGCTCGCGCTTTCTAAAAAAGCAAATTCCGCCTCCTGTCACACACTCCCAGACGCCGCACACCAAACAAAATCCCCCCACACATTAGCTTATAACCAGACAGGAGGATTCATTATATAATCATCTGCACGCTGAGTTTCATTTGTAATCTTTGCCTTTTTTTTTGCAGCGTTTTCTATTTTTATATAACCTGGATATAAGTGACGTCCCAACTTGTCTTGCCCTCAGGGGCCACTGCAGCTCTTCTTCTGTTGCTTTGAATTAGCGTTAATGTGCTCGGAGGTCCGGCGGGGATCGGAGCCGTTCAGCGGCGGCGCGGTTGCTCCTTGGACAGTAGATGTTGCTGTAGGTAGATTACAGAAGCGGCTAAACAGGGGAGCTGAAGAGCAGCAGCCGCTAATGCACCCGCGACCCTTACGTAAGCCCACTGTTGAGGGCTACACCCATAGCCTATCATGCAACCCACAACGTATAGTCCGTGTTCACGGCGCCCGGGGCGAGAGATAGCTTTGTGGAGGCTTTAAAAGCGCTGAATTGAGGTTTTGTGCATGAGAACGGGTCACCGTGGTCACAGGCGTTAGCATGTGGGACGGGAGGATGAGAGGCAGGAGTCCCGTTTCTCAGCCCGTCCTCTGACAGAGACGTTGAGATCACGGGGCCGTGCCCCTCGACTGGAGCCGGGATCTCCCTCTAATCCCTTAATATTGCCCGTCCCACAGAGATGCCGCCATCGCCATGGCAATGGCGAGTAGGCCTGCGTTCGTTGTAGCAAAGTGGGGCAAAATAAGAGTGGCAGGCAGGGGGGGGAGGGGCTGCAGAAATCCTCCTTTGTGACACATAAATACAATCATTTGAAGTAGTTTGCAGGCATTTAAAGCCACCAGGCTTTAGAGGCCACGAGGAGAAGGAGCAGCGTGTGTTTGCTGGGGCCGGCGAGCAAAAGCTTCCCGCCTTATCCTCCAGCGGGCAGCTGCTCGGATGGTTGCTTAGCCGGTGGTGCTTTAATTCTGTGCGGAGCGGCAGCTAATGCCGGGGAATCCTTTGATTTGGGATTTTACAGCGGCTGAACGGAGTCGAGCAGATCTCTCCGCCCAGCGGACAGATGTGGGCAGATGAGGAGTCCCAGTTTGATTTTAACATCCGCTGAAGGCTCCACGTTAGCTGGGCTGATTTCATGTACTCCAACGTGACATCCCATCCGCCGACGCACACAGGAACCCGGCCCCGGCTCCGCGGTGTCGTCGTAAAATGATAGGCGACACTTCTCCGTGGTGAGAGGAAATTGGATTGCTCCTGTGCTCGCGTGCTTGTGTACACTGGCGCAGTTTAGTTAAGCTAATAGTGAAGTGTGGTAACACTGAATCGGGACAGGAACAGAAGCAGGCCGGCCTAACAATAGAGGGTATCTATTACCTCTTTATTATTAGCCTCAGCTGGGTCTATTATTGGAGCCCAAAGCTGACTGCAGTGTGAGCACGGTCCATTAAGCATCAAGCCCAGAATACGACCTCCACCTCCCTCGTGGAGTTCATCCACAGGCTCTCCGGGTCCTTTTTACTCCCGGAGTCCAGACAAATCCACACAAGGCTAATTTTAGCTTTCACACTACTCCTACACATGAATATGTGAGTGAAGAGAGTGTGTGTGTGTGTGTGTGTGTGTGTGTGTGTGTGTGTGTGTGTGTGTGTGTGTGTGTGTGTGTGTGTGTGTGTGTGTGTGTGTGTGTGTCCTGGGACAGACCGGTGAGCCATTCCGAGCGTGTCCCTCACCTACTGGGATGGGTTCCAGCGCTGCCTGCCGTTTGGATCTGTAGTAGATAGATGGAACCAAACTAAGATCAACAGAACTGGCAGGAAGCTCTAAATCCTGGGACAGAACCGGTGAAGGGCTCGCGGAGAATCGTTGGGCCGCCTCTGTCTGACCGCGGGGGCGAGGGGGGCGCTGTCGGGGCCGGGTTTTTAGAATATTCCCAGTGGAGCTTTTAGCTGTGGGGGGGGGGGGGGGCGGTGACGTTGGCCCGGGACAATGTCAGCTGCCAAGAAGTTGCTGATCGCAGCCGGAATAAAATGTATCTGTGTCAGAATGAATAAAGCGGGCTGACAGGAGGAGCAGCCGGGCATCCGTGCACGTGGGGAGACGGGTCCATACACTCACCATTAGCAGAGCAAAAGTGCACGGGAGACCACCCCTCACCACGCTACTCACCCACCGTAGCGGCGAATTATCCGTTAAACAGCAGCTTGTGCTCAACGCTTCCTGGACGCGAGGCACGGAAATACGCACATGAGCGCACGTGATGAGCCGCCTTTTGGCCACTCCGCTCTCTCAGGAGGAAAAGCTCAATTGAATCCTGGCAGGTGATGGAGGGAGACAGATGGATCTGAGTTCTATTGGCGGCAGATCAGCCGCCGTTGCCAACTCTTGTTTGACAATGGGAATATGAGACCGTGGTCAGGAGGTCTGGCTCGCGTTAGCGTGTCTGTTCTGATCACGCTTCCCAGCAGGCTCAGCGCTAGCTGTGGCTTCTGAGGCCCGGCCGGGGCGCAGGGACGGGCCCGCTACGCCGGGGCGCCTGCCCCCCAACACAGCCCCCCTCCGTCCGGTTTCAGGGCGACGAAGTTTTCAGAGCGCCGTCCTCCGCCGCTAACCCTCCCCGAGGTTTGGTGGAACCGTGAAGCAGCAGTTCCGGCGTTTATTAGAAATGTGGGCTGAACAGGTGCCCGGAGAATTAACCGCCACTCTTTAAACGAGGCGCCATTTTTAGCACAATCTCCCTTTTTCCGAGAGATTTGCGGGGAACGTGAAGCAGAGGTGCCATTTTGAATTTGATTCATCTTAATCTCTCACAGATTCCGCGGAAACATCTTATATTATAGCGGCGCTAGCTTCATTTAGCATAGCTGACAGCCAGCAGGTCTTGGATCAGTATTGACGCAGAATTTTTGTAATTAACTTGAATTGAGCACTTACTGCATGCTATATAGTGCCCCTCATCCTCATTATTATGTCATTATTTTAGAAACGACCATCACTTATAGCCTCTTCTTATGTCTCTCTCATCTCCTAGTGCTACTGTTTGGCTCAGATGGTGTTAATGATGGATGGAGTTGGTATTTACCCACTGAGTCAGATTACTCCCTTATGATCCAATTATCAGGCAGCCTGGTAGTGGACTCTAGGGCCCGTAGGGTCAGAGCTTAGCCACCAGATCCTCTGTTAAAGAATCCCCACATGGAGCTGGAAGAACCTCGTTGTCTGGTTCATCTGTGGAGCCTCGTGGGTTTTTAATATCTGATGCTAAACCAGAAAAATCAGTCCAATGTGTCAGCTGTTTCTGTTTGTGCTGCTGTTGGAAGCACTTCCCTCTTCAGAACTGGTGTGCGACATGCTTTCAGCCTTATCCCGGTGGTGGAACAGGTGTCACATTTTTCTGTGTGACTGAGCTCAGCGATAAGGTTAGCCTCTCTGTCCCACTACGGCCCGTCCATTCAGCACTGAAGCCACCCAGAGACTCCCACAGCACAGGGTTCAAAATGTTGAGGGAGTTGAGGGCAAAATCTCCCCGGTAAAGCCAGGAGAGCCCTGGAGTTTGGACTGAACCCCTCCGCTCAGGTCCTGGAGCCAACGCACCCTGGATGCCAGCCGTCGTCAGCCGGAGCTCCATGTTGTTTCTGAACCGTGTTAATTTTAGTTTTCCTTTCATGTTGCATTTGAATAAGCGCTCCTTTCAAGTCAACCTTCAAGGCGATCTTTGATTTTGCCGACTTTGTTGGGGTTAAAGAACATGGATGATGTCCTTGTTTGTTTGTTTTTTTCTTTTGCTGTTTTATCAACAAGCCTTTTAGGAATTTAAACGGAATATTTTCATACCAACAACTACCAGTGCGTCCTGTGACGCCTCCAAATCACAGCACACAGAAAAAATATTTTCCTACAGGAAAGGCTGGTCTGCGCTCGTCCACTAGAGGGCGGTATTTCACCAGTCATCGCCAAGCGTGACTGCTTCATTACACAGAACCAGTGAAGCAGAGAAGGCTGAAACCGGGTCTAAACAGGGTCTATAAATAACTGCTGTTGTAGCTAAAAAAAAAAAAGCCCAAAAAAACCAACAACAGAAGCTTGAAAGTTTAAACTCATCAAGACCATCAGACCTATGAGAGCTCCTAGCGCTTGCTTTCTTTGTGTGTTAAAACGGGGCAGAACACAGAGAGCACCCTCGTCCCATCTGCCCCGCGGCCTCCGGGAGGCACGACACCAAATACGTCACTAGTGATATTTTACACTCACTCGTTTTGCTGGCCAGTGTCAAGTAATACACTCACATATGCACACATGAGAGGACAGTACACACACTCGGTCCAGGCGGGCAGGCGGGCAGGCAGCAGCTCGATCAGATAAATATGAGGCTTGTAATGCGACCACAGAGACGAGGCTGATGGGATCAATAAAGAACGGCACTGCAGGTCATCAGGAGAACGGCGAGGGGATAAATATGGACTGGCTCATCAGGAAACAGAGCAGCGAGACTGTCGGGTACTCAGAACCGCCTCTTCCCTCGGGTGCTCTCTCTCCCTCTCAATACCATCGAAATCTGCTGTGTTTGGAGGCGTTCTGGATGCTGCTGTGGTTTTGTTGGTCATGTTAGAGGAGTTGTTTGAGTCGGCTAAGCTCAGGTCTGCCCAGGATGAAGTGCAACTCTGGCGAGTTCTTCCTTCAGATGCACTTTAATGTTCAACTAAAGGTGTTGAGGTGTCACCCAGCAGAGGTGTTCTGCCATGTGCGTACCTGTAAACCATATGGGGGCCACTCAAAGCCTGCATAGGCTCTCAGTCATCCAGGTCTGGGTTGAAGGTAACTGGACTTATGTGAGGTTCATGTGACAGGTTTTGCTCCTGTACGGTATGAAAGAGGGTGCTGGTCCACATGAAGCAGCTCTTTTCTGTTGGTTTGCCACCTCTGATGCCATTCTGAGTGTTACTTTTCTTATATGTTGACCCCGTTTCCATCATCACGTTCATCATCTTCATCCTAATGTCATTCACGCTCCCGTTGAATGACTCTTTTTGTGATTCCGCATCAGTATTCCCACAACATTTTGTGTTGATTCCCTTATTTTTGTGTTTGTTCTGCCCTCAGTTGTGCACACTTTTTTTTTTTTTTTTTTTTATGTTTTAGGATCAAAGAAGAACCAAAGCCTCAGCCGGCACAGTAAGTAAACTGCATTTCCCAGAGTGCTCTAGGCTTTGACACTTCTTCCTGTCACTCAGTGCTGTGTGCTTCATGTGGCTTTCTCCTTTCTGTCGGGGAGACAAGTAAACGAAACGTCAGTGATGTCATGGAAAGCTGCTGTCACGCATTCGATTTAACGAAATTCTGCTCACTTAACAGCCAACTTCCACGACATCGTCGACAACAGCTTTCCCTTTTCCGGCCAGCTTTGTTACAGCCAGGCCTGTATACCCTTTGTGCTCTTCCCTCGGTCCTCTCTGGCTGCTCATTCATATCCAGTGTGACATCAGCACTCTGATTGGCTTCTCAGCCTCAAACATCGGCGAGGTGCACCTTCCTTCCTGTCTTCCTGTTTCCGCCGCTGCGTTTTAAATCCACCTGTAGGTGTTGGCAGTCTGGTATCCCGACCCCTGAGCACCGCTGAGCGCTTGATGTAGCTCTCATCTCCATCAGCAGTAGAGCTTTTCTGCTTCCTTCCTCTTTCCCTTGACTGTACGCTTCTTCTGCCCCCCGTTTCGCTCTCTCTCTCTCTCGCTCTCTCTCTCTCGCTCTCTCTCTCTCTCTCTCTCTGTCTTTCTCTCTCTCTCTGTCCTCGACACTGTGCCTGGTTGTCAGTGTTCCACTAATCGCCGCTCTGATTGTCTCTGCGCTGGTCATGGTGAATGTCCCCGCCTCTGTTTGATTCTTCGATCCCGCCTCCTCAGATAAACGCAGGTTTTCTCTTATTGTGAGCGCCAAAAGTTCCAGTCACACTTTGCTTGTTTGAACAGGTGGTTTAGTGGAATCACTGAGCTGGTAAATAACGTCCTTCAGGGCCCGCAAAAGTCCCAAAATGAAAAGGAGCCAGAGCCAGACACGTAAGTAACATCAGGCACAGACATACAATGGTGACCCCCCCACCCCGACACCCTGTACCGGCCATGTTTAAGCTCTGTGGAGGTGACATCATTTGTTTATTCGGGAGCACCTGAGTGTTTGTCATGTTGGATTCCTGCTTTGTGAGGTACACCTGCTGGAATATAAGGAATTACACCTCCTGATCAGGAGGAATTTCACCTTCCAACTTCCCTCCCTAAAGTTTGGCATCTGCTCCGAAGTGGAATTGAGTTGGTGTTTGTAACCTTAGCCAAAGGCAAGTGAGGTTAAAGGTCACAGTAGGCTGTTAAGAAACACTTAACACATTTACCCTACACTATGTCAAATTAAAAAAAAAAAGAAGAAATAATTAAAAAGCAGAGCATAAGAAAAGATAAATATTCCTCTAAAGGTGAAAAGCTTCAGGGGGAATATGTGGCACTGTGGCTTCATATTGCTGATATATTGAGTTTGGAGAGAGTCTCGGGTTATCGGGGGGCGTGGCGCTGCTCTGGTGCAACCCCAGGTTCAGAGCGCTCCGATACGCCGCACAGGTGGGACAATGAGCAGCGTATGAGTACTCGTCAGCAGCGTCACCTGCGTTTGACGCCTGTGACCGAATAAGCAAGCGGACGCAGAGCAACAGCCGCCTGCTGCCACTTCCATTGATTCCTACAGCGTTTGGACTCTTTTCTTCCTCCTCCTCTGCTCACCGGGACCTCTTTAATCTTCTATCTGTCTCTTCCTAAACTGCTTCTCCATATAGGGCAGAGGCTCAGGATGGAGTGTGTGTCTCTGGGACGGTTTGAGTCTAAGGGAGATTAAGTGAGAATAAAACACAATTGTTTGCAGTCTTATTCCCTTTATCCTCTGAGACAGTGGCTTTATCTCTCGTATCACACTCTTCATCACTCTGTTATCGCTGCCTCTGACAGAAAATAAGATTTGGCGGAATCTGTTAAGGCTACGTGGTAATCTCTGCTGGGTAAAAACACAAAAGCTGTGACACAATTAGCCCTTTAATCCCTCAGCGAGGGTCGTGCCAGTGGAGCAGGTCTCATGTTTAGATGTCACGGAAGCCTCCTTCTCACACATGCACGCACGCATGTGCGTCCAGATCATGCGTGGCTGCTGCATTTTGGACTCTAAATGTCTAAATATGGGCACGGCGTGCGTGTTCATCTCAAACTCAGCGCTGTATGTGGTAAAAGGATAGCAGTGCTCAATAATTCACAAGCGCTAATGAATGTTGCAGGGGACATGTGGGGCGAAACCAATTCTAATCGCCATATTATGAAGTCAGCCCAGTGTTTAGTTTCCAAGGAGACGCTCAACTGACATGTATCATACAAAATGCATGTGAAGAGTTCATGTATTTTTATTTTTTATTTTTCTAAATTTTGTCCCCAAGGACCTATAGGGAGGATCTACTCAGACATGAGGCGCCATCTGTAGGACACAAACAGTAACGCAACTAAATCTGACATTTGCAGGGACGCCGATCATTAATGAGACTTTACAGTAAAAAAAGATGCTTCCTGCAGCGTGCACCTGCGGCGTGCACCTGCGGCGTGCACCTGCGGCGTGCACCTGCATAGCATCTCAGTTTACGCCACCCTGATATAGAAGCAGAGGTGCAAATGACTCATTAAAGGCCAGGCAACCTGAGAAAGTGGAATTAAGTGTAGTTCTCAAGATTGCAAAGGCAAATTTGATCTCCACAGGCACCATTTTGGGTCAGAAGGAACTCGGCTTTGCAGCTTCTGATGTCACGGCGTCTGCTTTTCCTTTCAAAACCTCAACCGCGGCCGAGCTCGTGTCATTTAAGCAGTCGAGCAGGAGGAAGGCATGTGGGTTGAAGAACGTATCAAATCTCAGGATATCATATTGAAAACTGGCTTTAATGGCTGTTATTCCCCCCAGAATTTCTTATATCCTGATTCCAACCTAACAGAAGTATTTCAAATAACCTTAATTACATAATTCATGCCCTATTTTACCTGTGACCATGCCATATTTCTTGCTTCCTGACCTCTTTCCTTGCCTGTTTGCTTGCAGGAAGTTGCACCAGCAGTTTGAGTCATATAAGGAACAGGTTAAGAAAATGGGGGAGGAGACGAAGCCGGCTCAGGACCAGAAGAGCGAAGCCCCCACCTGTGGGATCTGCCACAAAACCAAGTTTGCCGATGGCTGTGGCCACCTCTGTTCATATTGCCAAACAAAATTCTGTGCTCGGTGTGGAGGACGAGTGTCTCTGCGGTCAAATAAGGTAACGCTGACTTGCACGATAGGTGCTCTGCACACACACGCACACACACACACACACACACACACACACACACACACACACACACACACACACACACTCACATCCACACAACGCCGGCGTTCTCCCTCAGGCTAATTTCTCCCTGTGCTGTCGTAATCTGGTAATTGAGCTGACAGTATCATCTCCTCTCATCACGTCTGTGTTCAAATTCTCTTCCCTCTGACGCGAATCACGGCTGGAGCTGTTTACCGGTTCTTCAAAATCACCACTGGAGGGAACTCTTCCCCCTTTTTCCAACACCAGGAGATTGCGTAATTTGCCTCTCCGGTTCCCAACTAACCTCTGCAAAATCCTCTATAACGTCAAAGCTAAAGCTTTTAGCATTAGAATGCTTAAGTTGAGTGTTTTTATGCATTAACTGACAATACTACCAGGCCCTACTTATGCCACTCACTCGCTCTCTCTCTCTCTCTCTCTCTCTGTCCCTCCTCTGCTCTCTTCCCCTCCCCCCTCTGACGCCCCGTTTCTTCCTTTCTGCTGCATTCCTGCTCTCATGGAATTGCAACAGGAGGACAAAGTGGTTAGCAAATCCTTTTCTGCCTTTCTTGGAACCACTCATGCTATGATGTGTTGTGTATTGATGCACATACAGCAGCCAAGGATGAGACGCATCCCAACAATGATAATTAGTCCCGTCTGTGAGTCTGAACTGTGAGGCATTGATTAAAGCTCTAATTCAGGGACATCTTGGAGAGGGACGAAACTTAAGACACAGTGTGTTTCCTTTCATTTTTGCATCACAAGTATCTTCATTTCATTTTTAAAAATTCTACTCTGCTCTAAATTGTCTGGAAAGAAAATATTTTGGAGTCAAATCAGCTCCAGAACCACCGGGAAGGACCCCTGCCCTGCTGCTCCCAGTTGTATTCCATTGTCCACCAGTGGATAATAGCCTGGAATTCAGTTACCTTGTGGTACGGACAGTGTTGAGTAATAATGATGGACAGGCTGGGCATTAGCAGACGGCCCGGGATATGTGCTCCATTCCCCTGGCACTGCCATGGCCATGTGACACTTAAGGCTGATTGTCTGTCGAGATCATGGACGCCGGTAATAATATAGTATGACTGCACAATGCTAAGCTACGTCGGAGAAGACGCACGGAGCAACGCTGCAAAAGACGCAGGAATGGACAGGGCGGCATCTCCGTCCTGGACACTAATGCTATATGTTTGACATGATTTGGGATTGAGAGACAGGAATGTGATCTTTCCTAGAGTGCAATTGGTCAAAATCAGAACATAAATCAATGAAATGACATGATTCTTTGCGGCGTTCTTGCAGTCTGGCAGCCGTTTTCCCCCTTCCTGACTTTATCTTATCGCAACAAGCACAATTATGGATCTAAGATAGAATATCTGGGCTGATAACAATCGCTGCTACTTGTGTCAGGTAATTTAGCCTCTGTAGCAGATTCATGAGGAAATAAGTGCCGAGAGACATTTGGCGGGGGGGGTAAAGAAATGAATCCGAAAGACCTTTTGATACAGGTAAACTGGGAGAAGTTTTCAGATGGCCACTTGTAGCTCTCCAGCATTTCCTCTGACGTGGTTCTAAAGGAGCCGAGGAATCAACAGGCTACAGGGAGGAAGTGGTTTGTGATTAAAGCAACACTCTGTGGCCCCCTTCGGCATTTCTGCCGTAAGACTGAAGGGGAAGTACGACGCTCATTCAAGGGGACTTCTCTGGGTTCAAACATGAAGGGTAATAAGGTAGACTGGCTGGTTTCTGAGCAACACTGTAACATCCAATATCATCTATAGGAATGGACAGACTTTGTCTCATGATGTAACCCCCTGTACCGTTACTGGGAGTGTAGATCTTCAGTTCATACAAATACAAAATTAAACTCTTCTTATTTTAGATGTACTGAAGATTCAAGGTAGCTTTGTTGTCAATTCTGTAATGCACCAAAGGCACGCAAGATGGCCCAGAACATGTAAGATGCCGGGACCAGTATTGGCTGGAGGATCACACAGGGCCCTTCATCCCAAACAGCTAACTTTTCTCTCCAAAATCAAACTTCACAGTTGACCACACATATTTTCTGTGTTAATCTGGCCAACTGTAATCCAAATATTACATGTTAGTATAGAACAGCACAGTTCTGCTCTGTGGGGGCAGCACCTTCCTTTCTCCAGCTCCGGGAATTGGCTGGGAAATGTGTTCCCTATCCTGGGTCCACCTTGGGTGCTCCGCCCAAACGGACTTCAGGAACTTCTCCTTCACTCTCTGTCCCTACACATCACTCATAACCACAGGTCAGGGTTAGAACATAGATTGACAGGTCGAGAGCTTTATCTTCTGGCTCAGCTTTACACCAACGGACCGGTACCTCATCCGCATCCTCGCAGAAGCTGCGCCGTCCTGCCTCTGACCCGAAGCTGGAGTTCCTGTCCAAGGGGCCCGGCCTGAACAGTGACGTTGGGTCGAGGAAGAATAAAAAAGATTAAAAACTGCAGAGCTGAAAATGCTTTTGTGGGAGGATTCAGGTGTAAACCCCCTCTCACCAACCTTTAAAGATTCAAATAATTGTATAATAAAATATGTGCTTCTTTAATAGAGCTTTTTTAAAATGAGAAAAATAAAGAAACAGCAATTCGGTCATGTCATCTTGGATTTTAAAACCTAACCCCAATATTTCAAGTCCTTTTAACCTACATGTGCATGACAGTTCCCACAGAACATGAACGCAGCACTGTTTGCTGGCATGCCTAGATTTTGAAACCAATGGGCCCCCATGACTTCATGATTTCACATCTGTCACACACACACACACGCACACGACTGTGGCAGCAGATGTGTCTCCTGTTTTTTCTGGAACCCATCAAAAGTCTGGTTGGAGCACAGACCGGTTCGGACACGACATGGTGCGGGGAGGGGGGGGGAGCAGCGTCGCGTTTTCGGTCTTTCTATTGGACTGCGAGCTGGGTCGCGCCGCATATATAATGAGCTTTCATCAACTAGAACAGAGCTGCGGCTCTGATACGGATGGATTAATACCGCGGCGCTGGGGAACATGATTTGGTGCCCGCTCCACATGCTTTCGCCCCGCAGGCCAGCTGACATTGAGCTCGGGGTTGTTCGCACGCTTTGACGGAGCGGGTGCAGCGATGCGCCGCCGGAATCCTCCGTGCTTTTAAACGCTTTGGCATCTTCGGGTGGCCGAGCCGATGAGGGAGAAGAGCACCGCCGCATTGGCCGGACAGGCTCGGCCGTGGTGAGCGGAGTCTCGGCGTAACCTTCACGGTGCCTCGGCGCTGCCGTCTGGACTCGGAGCTGCCCGAGGTGCTGAAGGTCGACAGTTTCCGTCGTGTTCGGGGGAAGGAGCTGCCGACAGCCGCTTCCATTGCGCACAGAAAAGCAATCTTTCTCCCAAACACGATGTTGTCCGTCAGTGGCACCACCGGTAAGCTGCTTTCTTATAAATATTACCTTTTAAAATGTTTGGAGTAACCTCCGCTGCTACAAATCCCTAGAAAAACACCTCAACGGAGGACTTTTAAAAATACACAGGCTAAAGAATTCATTTTAATTTTCTTCCACCGCGCGTCACGTCTGTTCCGTTTTAATGACCGTGTCGGTGTTGGAGGAGCTGAAGGGGACGCGAGTCTGTCAGAAATGAGCTGTTTCTGCGTGAAACCACCGTCTGTTCCTCATGTGCATGAACTTCAAACAAGGCACATAAATATTCATCAGGTCTGTTATTACTGGCGCGCACACTAAAATTAGAAGCTCATTAAAATGTAATTCACCACGTGCAGCCGGTGTTGGTGCATGTGAATGTTGGCGCTTCCTCCTCGTTCTCATTGGACGCCGAAGAAACTGCACAAAAATGGCAACTTTTCTTTTGCATTAACTCGTTTTTTTTTTAATTGCATCGCATCGTTTTAAATATATCTCTGGAGGTGAATTGTCTTACTGATTTTTGTGTGTTGTAGCTGGGGTGTTTTAAGGAACCAGCATGGATGCTCATGGCAGATCATTGGGCAGCACATCAATATTGCATGGATTGTGGCTCATCCTCTCCACTTCTCCACTAAACACGTACCTACGTCCAGTGAATTGAGATGGTTTCAGCAGCATGGCTGGTTCACAAAAGGAAAGAAAGTAAACTTTCCATTAGAGGACATGATGATATACAGTGAGGAGAAGGATGGTGCTGATTCACTCGGTGAAATCATGGTTGCAGTGCACTTT
The DNA here is from genome assembly GCF_901000725.2 of Takifugu rubripes. Taxonomy (NCBI): domain Eukaryota; kingdom Metazoa; phylum Chordata; class Actinopteri; order Tetraodontiformes; family Tetraodontidae; genus Takifugu; species Takifugu rubripes. The sequence continues at coordinate 7,348,819 of NC_042291.1, read as the reverse complement.
GGTGGCCACGAGAGGGAGCTCAGTGCTCGGAACTGTGTGGTTGTGTACGTAAGTCTGCCCCTGGAAAGGGGGCTGGCAGTAAAAGAACAGGCTAAGTACATCGCTGAAGGGTGTGTACTATTTTCTATATAGTGTGTACCAGACATATTTTATTTGATCACATTACCCTTATGAAAGGGGCCAAATGTAGTCCATCCTTACGGAGCAGCAAATTTCCTCTTGTCCTATGCTGTAAATATCTTTCCCATCTTTCCCAGACTGCACATTTTTCTGTAGATCATCTTTTCTGTTGCTTCTGAAAACACCTTCATTGTGAAGAGAAAGTGTTAAGAAAGGAAATTATTTATTGATCCCATGACACTGGGCATTTGTTTCCCTTAATTCGGTGCCTGGGTCAACAGCCTATAGAACATTTAATGGAGTATATATCTTCCTGGTGTTTGCGGGGCGAGGTGGTGCGAGTTTTTGTAGCTTTCTATTTTTAGCTGCAGGTTCAATGACTATGAAATGTGCAAACACAGGGAGAAATGGCCCTGCCTGAGGGCTGCAGCCCTCCGTGCCCCGCCTGCACTCGGCCGTGAAGAGATCAGCTGAGGGTATTGTATGTGTGTGGGTATGTATGTAGAATCTGGCAGAATGGTTGCAGTGAGAAAGAACAGACCTCTGGGTGATGGAGCGTCTGCGTGTGTCTATGATTGTGTCCTTATACTCTCGAAAAGTGTGTTGGTGTGTGTTAATGGCACCTCTGCTGTCATCTTCCCCAGTTGAAGTAACCCTTTAAATCCCTCTCGGACCCCCTGTATATTCTTTAAAATGCACCGTCATCAAGCCCAAAACCTTTTTTATTTTGCAGTTCTAGTGATGGCTCTGGCCAGTGCAGCCAGAATGTGACGTTCCTGTTCCTGCTTTTGCTCTTCCTGCTTAATGCACTGTATAAACTTTCATTTCCATCCTGACTCTGTTCCAAAGTGCAAATCACATCCAAGTATTGACGTCCGGGGCTCTCCGTGCTCAAGATTTACAGGAGCCATGCATGATTCTATTCTTTTTTTTTGAAATATTCTTTCGGATGTCCTCTGATGAAATTGAAGTTTCATGATCACAGCACCAAATGTAATTAATATTTTCCCCATTTGAAAGAGGAATACCTCCTCTGTAAAGTCCTTTCACTGGAGGGGTTGGTGTTCCAAATAAAGAGCACTTCCTCAGATAAGGGTGAGGATCAGGCCAACTAGAATTCATGGTGCGCAAGTAAAGTGACGCTTTAAAACTTTACATCTGTGCCTTTTATACCTTTGTTGAATCTTTTGTACACGTCTGGTGGTTGTCTTGGTATCATCTCCATCCTAACATAAGCAACTTTATCAAAACAAACATACGCTCCACATCTAATATCCTCTCCATGCCATGTCGCCGCTGCTCCATTTCCTTTCTTTCATCATAAGGTAGTGAAATGAAATTACCCACACATCTGTCATCCATACATGTGCCCAACTTCCTGGTGCAGGAAGCGATATTTAGCTGATTAGCAGGAAAAGCAGCCTTGACGCCGTCCCGGAATGGTAACTGATGACTCACGGTTCACTGCAGAGCGCTCGCGATGACCCCAGTTAAAGAGGCAGCCGTAATCTCATCGGATGCGCTCCTCCGGGATGCATAAAACACAATTTGTAGCCACTCTGCTTCCATTGTGTGTCAGCACAGTTATGGCCTATCTGTAACACTGATGTCGGGTCATAAATGTCTCGTGTGTCAGAAAGAGGAGTACGTGCCGCCCGCCGTGTGAGCGAGACGTCTGTTCGCTCGCGCTGCATCAGAAGCGCGGCGAAAATAATCCATCCTTGCTATTTAGGAGCTTTATGACGGCGCCACACCCATGTATCAAGGCTGATGTTTCAACCAACATTACCCCTGGAGGACAGCCAGCTCTGAAGGAGGGAAATACTCCCACACTTTCATTTATCTGCACTTCTGTCTCTTTTAACCTCATTTACTGCTGCTTCCATTTCAAATTCTATGATTTTTAGCATCACCGCTTCTTATACATACTTGTTTTGTGTCAATAAGCATAAAAAAGTCCAGAAATAATTCTGTTAAGTCGTTTTGCATGCATCTACTGGGGTTTGCTGTGTCCTTTTGCGACTTTGAGACTGGGATGTGAAGGTGGTGCTCTGGTCCCCAGTCCGGTCTTCAGCTCCAGCAGAGCTGTTCAGCCCAACCCCGATGCAAAACATCAGCGCCAACTGAATAAAAACATGAGGTGAGCCGTGGACCAAGTGACGGTGGGTGAGGCAGCATTCAGATGCTGCTCACATTAATAACTGTAATGCACTGACTCAGCACTTGGATTGTAAAAGCAGGGAGTGTGTGTGTGTATGTGCGTGAGGTGGGGGCTGCGGTAGCTCCTGGACGTCTGGCCCGTCAGTCATTTGGCAGTATCCTCGTCTTGTCAGGCACATTTGGATGTGGCTTCAAGTTGCTTGGTTCTAGGTGTGGCCACAGTGAGCAGGAAGGACAGAGATTCATGTCTAGCTATAGGGGATGTGATGCATGATTTATACATTTTAGCCATATAATAGCTCCCCGTAAGAAGGGTTGAGACAGAATGCTGAGCTTTACACTGTACTGATGGACTGAGCGTTCTGTGTGCGTGTGTGTGTGCGTGCGTGCGCACACGGTGATCACCGCTCCTGTCTGCTGCTGGATTTATGAGGCTAATGTGGTGAGCTGGCTGCTGGGACTGCAGTATCGAGGAGCAGATAAAGGTGCAAAATGACCCGACAGTCAAAAAGTCTGCCCTCCAGTCCTCGCCCCGAGCATAAAAGAAGGAAAATGTTGCTGTTTTATTCATCTTTTCAAAATGAAATGCATACAATACAACTTTTAATAAGATGATTCTAGCTTCTCCAGCCATTAGCTGTCATCATATGACCAGTAGAAAAAAAGCTTTTTGGTTCATTTGACTCACAGACTCAAAAAGTCCAATAACGATGCTGATGATAATGACGGCTGCTGCATGTGTACAGCATTTCATCAGTCACCTCATCAACACTAGTCTACACGGATGTGCATTAATTATGAGGTGAAGAAAATGTTTCTGTTGCTTCTGAAAAGTTGTAGATATAAAAAAAAAAACCCATCTAGAGCTGGACTGTCTTCCAACTCCACATAGCACCCAAGTCACTTCATTACAGCTCATGATAGGAGACAACCTGTCAGCCACCATTTTCCAGTGCTAACCCCCACCTTTTCTTCCGTGCAGGTTATGTGGGTATGCAACTTGTGCCGAAAACAACAAGAAATCCTCACCAAATCCGGAGCGTGGTTCTACCCCTCGGGGCCTGGCCAGGTGCGGGGTGTGTTTGAAGGCGGGCCGCAGGGGAAGAAGGCCAAACTGCAGGACCCATCCCTATACCCCTACCACGGAACCTCAGGGGACTTGACACCAGCGTCAGACAGAAGCAGACCTCACGGCGGGCTGCTGCCCAGACAGGCGTCTCTGGACAACGGTTCGGGGCTGAGGTACCCTGGACCCGGTGACGCAGCCACAGACAGGTCAGCTGGGAATGAATCACATACGGGTTTGTTTTTGTGGGTGTCGAATTGGGTGATTTTAGAGCAGGAATGCACCAAAGCTCCCACTGTATGAACCTCGATGTCCACATGGGGGCTCCATCCTCTTGGTTCCTCCAAAAACCGCCTTGAAAAGACGCAAACAAACTGGAAAAGATATTAATAAATGAAGAAAACAGTCTGTTTGTCAGTGTGCACACTACAGCCAATCTCAACACACTCAAAGACACACGAGTATGGATGTTATTGGGGTCAAGTTTGCGTTTTTCTTTATTTCAATCGCACAAATGACTAGTAGACGAGTTAAATAGAAGTTGAACCCGTCTGTAAACAAGCTGGTTACCTGCTTCTGCAAATGTGATTCAATCATAAATGTCCGATAACTAAAGTAAAATTACCTTTTCTTTTGTTCTTTTTCGAGCTGTAACCCTCCCATAGAAAGACCAGGTGCGTCTAAAGAAATAAATAAGAATGTGAGTGGGGAAATCTGACCCCCAGATCTGCATCCTCTCATCACAGAGGGTCGGACATGTGTCCTCCTGCCTTTGCAAACCTTTTCCAACTGAATATACTGGGCTTTGAGGAGGGAAAGGCAGTGAATGAATGATTTGATGGATACATCCTGCATGCCTCACTATTAACTTGAAGCAAGTGCTGGAGACAAGCGTGCACTGTTTCAATTTAGTGCAATAAAGCCGCGGCGTATCTGCGAAAGTGCTCGGTATAGGTTCATTTCTCTCTCGTGTCTCGCTGACTCGCTGGCTTCCACGCTCTCTTTGTTGGATTCTTCCTGCTTTTAGCCGCTCTGCACTCCGACCCCTGCCGCACAGTCAACAGCCACACAGGTAATCAAAGCTGCGCCATCATCAACCTTTAGCTGCGACGCAGCGTCGCAGCATCTTACCTCCGTGTAAGTGAACACTACCCACGTCCTCCTCAAATGGCTGGCTGCTTTAATGGAGGATCCGTCTGAATATAGATCAGAGCCATCTCAGTGTTCAGGCATCCAGGTGCTTTCTGTGCCTTTGCCTTTGTGTATGAATTGATTGCTTGGTCAGAGAGGTGGAGATGGGGCAGGAGAGAGATTCCCGCTGTGACGGCGGCCATGAAAAAGCCGCCTGAACATTCAGCGAGTAATGCTGACGATAGATAGCAGAGTCCATGCAAGCAGCTTCCTGCAGAGGCACCAAAATCCACTTCCATTAATCGAACAGAAAGTTTAATTAAACTCCAGGATGTGTTCTGCTGAAGAAAGGAAGGGAAACGGCCAACAGTCTTGTTTCTAAGGAGGGATCTCGTTTATCTCATTGTCTTGGGAGTTTAAGGGGGGAAGATGATGGGACAACTGTAGCCACACTTGACTATGACAATTTTGAAAATCGAAATTTTCCCCATCAGTCCATTCTAACAGAGTAAAACAAACCCAGAAGCTAATGGATGCATGAAGAAGACTGGAACGACAGAGATGGTTCCAATAATCAGATTAGTGTGTGAACTGAACGTTACTGCTGGGATAAATACTTTGATTAGTCATTTGTGAATTCCATGACAATGTGCCAACAGTTTCTGCTATTCTTGTTTAGATATATCATTCTGAGAATGGAGAAGGGATTGTAATGGTTACGTAAGAGGCTGATAAGGAATCAATAAGGCTTTGCCTAATTAATTGATGTTTCACCCTATGATATATCTGGTCCGATGAAACGTCCTGCCTCTGCGGGCTAAATGAATCCAGTGATCCCTGGCTTCATGAAGAAACACTGACTCAATAAAAAATACAAGATGAATAAATAAATGAGTGTGGCCCCCTGAGGGAACAGCCTTTTGTATGCGTCCTTTGCTCCTGCTGGAGACGAGCAGCTGATGTTCTATGTGGATTATAAAGGGAGAACAGCGTCGCCTCTCTATTTCTGGCCTGTACTGTACCGTGGTCCTAAGAGTGCGTGAGAGATGTGGCCAAGTGTGTGCGCATCAGAGCCAGCCGTGCGTGCGCTTCTTTTCAGGCTCTGCGAGTTTGTGCTCCGGAAACGTGAGTTGGATGTGCGGCAGCGGCTGATGTGCCGGTAACGGACGCTGCCTGTGCTGCTGGCCGTCGGCGCGGCCGAGGATGAGTCTCCACTTCTCGTCTCCCTCACGGCGCCTCCTCGCCTCCTCTCACGCCGACAAGAGCGTTTTGCTCCAGCCAGACGAAGAAACGCTTCGTCGCCGGCACCGGCGCTACCTCCTTTTTTAGCGTGTCGAGTCTGAAACATTATGACCGGAGGATCCCGCCCGGAATGCGTCTTATCTAAGGACACTTTCCACCAGGAGCGGCAGGAAAAATATGGAACTTGATCGCCCTCTTTTCTGCCTTTAATGCTCCCCTGGAGATAACAGAAATACCGAGGAGGTATAGGCGCGGAGGGGGGGGGGGGGGGGGGGCGTCCGGCGAGAGCGCAGCTTTTTGGGATATACTGTCGGTGAGAAGGTTGGTGGAGGGTGATCGCTTGCTGAGGATAAAAGGAAACGAGGAGGGGAAAATGCAGTTTGAGACATTGCGTCAGTTCTGTAGTTCGGTTTTGTCACATTTCAACGGGGCTTTCTCTGCGCCTCAGAACATCCTGCAGACGGAGCTGTTCGAGCAGGCGCTCAGCAACATCGGGTGAGTGATTCCTTTGTAACGAAATGCCCTGATTTATGAGGAGGGGCTTCCCCATCGGTGGACGAAGCCAGTGTTCAGGCTGGGGGGGTCGTTGCGTGTATCGATCGGTAGGCAGCCTGCGTAATAACAGCCTACAGTGCCGTAGACTCCCGCCACTGCTGCTGCTGCTGCAGATATTTCCTGGCCGGATGATGGGGTCGATCAGTGATGCTGCCGCGGTTTGTTGCGCGCACGAGTGGCGCGCGTCGCCGCGTATATATACGTGTGCGTGTGCGCGTATGGCCCGGCGCACCGCTGCTGCAGCGTGTGCGCTGTACTGCTTCTGCTCCTGTTAGTGTCGTGAGAGGAGAACATGAGGGCGAGATAAGGATAGTGTGCATTTTTAAACATCCCCGATATGGAAACGTCCCACCCCCACCCGTCAGCATATACCTTATGCAAAGATCGTGGCGCCCGCATGTGATGGCCAAAAAAGGACTGCAGAATATATCTGAGATAGCTTCTAAGCTACTACAGGCATTCATTCATTTCATAAATACCGGATGGGGATACGACTTTAATATCAACGTTGTGGTTTTATTTCAGTGTATTTGTTTGGATTTTTGCATTTTCTGTGCTTTTGTGGAGGAGGTGCGATGGCACATTGGAGCACATTATATCTGCTAATTGCTCCACTCCCCCACAGAGGCCCTGTTTAGCCAAACATGGCTGTCTGACACATCGCAGAAGAGCTCCAACATTTGCGCTGGTGCCTCTGCAGCTCAGGGGCAAAGAGAAGAGACACACCTCTTCTTTACCTCGCCATCGGCAGGGGTCCCTCCCATGTCTCCACCACACGCATCTGTCACTGGGTAGAGCAAACTGCTTACTTCTGCCCCCCCTCCCCAGCCAACCCTATCATCTGAAATAATTTACAGCATTACTGGGCTCTCTGCCACCTCACATTACACGGCCAGGCCACTCAGCCACTGGAAGGGCTGAACAAAATGTGCCTGAAAACTGTAACCAAACTATCACGACATCCGACTGATTAATTTCCGTATTTTCCATTACCGTCCACGTTTTCCTCCGTCGGAGGAACTTTTGGGTGGGCACACTTGGTGGTGGCGTGCATGGGGAGCATCTGGATATCCTCAGTTTATGTAATTAGCATAAAAGTTGCTGACACAAAGCACCACTTTGTGCAGACGTGCAGCGCTCACCATCTATACGACGGTGGCTATTGGTGTGTGTGTTTTCTTTCTGTGCTCTGGTTAGGTCAGGCCTGCTAATGGGCTGTACTGAATGCTTTTAGATTGAGCCTCCATGTATTATGCATATGTGCGTCAGCGGAGGTCCTAATGGGGTGTGGGGGTCTGTTCTTAGAAGGCCTGAATGGTTTCGCATCGACTGGACACTGCATTTAACCAGCAGCCGTACTCGCCCTCCCTCCTCCAACACACACACACACACACACACACACACACACACACACACCGTGTCTGCTATCCACCGTTTCGACAGCTGCCTCCGCTCATGAGCGCGAGCAGAGTTGGAAAAGCTCATTTGAATTTAGATTCTAGTTAGCCTCGCGTTTCCGACCCGGCAGATTCCAAACGGGCTGCACAAACCTGGGTGTGATTTTAGTGAGTCATCTTCATCCTCACAGCTGTTTACGTCCACCCACTACCTCGCATATTGTTTTCTTGCAGTGACAGCGTATCTGCAGCCGTGCGGTGCACAGTGATGGGGGGAGAAAGCCAGCAACATAGTTCTCCCACCGATATTTCTGCTGTGGTGTCCATAGGGGTTTCACCACCCATCTCCCTCCCCAGAACCTTAACCCTGTCCTCTCTGGTTCCCTCTATATGAGCTGTGGTGACATGGCTCAGTGATGACTGCGTGTCAATGTTAATACGGACAGATGTGGATGGGAAAAACTAGCATATTTAACAACCTGGCAAACATGTAAAGAAGGTGATGAGATGTTTCAGTTGTTTCCCTACAGATTTTGATGTTAAATGCTCTTCTGGCTGCTACAGATTGTGCAAATCTCCTCCTTCCGCTGTGGAGTTCCGTACGCCCATGTCCACACGTGCTAACTGTTTTCTCTTCACTACGATACACTAGATACAGCGTATCCGTGTTATCGATGAGGGAACTGTCTCTGCTGACCTGAAGCAGTGGCTTAAAGTGGCTGAGATGTGCATGTGTGTGTTGCACATCGCTCACATTTTCACAATCACAAGCAAGGAAATGACGTTCTCGAGGAGCTGGGTGGAGCTCTGGAGCTCTCAAGTGCGAAAACAAAGAAAGGACAGAAAGTGAAAGGAGGTAGCAGTAACAGCCGGGCATCAGTCACCATGGTGACAGCTGTGGGTGAGGCGGTCGTGGAACCGGCTTCGGCTTGTGGGGACTATTGAATCCCAGAGACCCCCAGACTCATGTGTGATGAATCTGAAATCTAGAAACAAGTGACAGGGACAAACGTCTCCAGAAGCCAGGCTCCCTTTCTCCTGCATCCAGGACGATCTACCGTCGTGTGGAGTGTACATATTTTCCTCAGCAGCTACTGCTGCACTCACTTCCATAATAATGCCTTGCAGATGCCAAATCAAGCTGACTGTGCTCTTTCATGCTACCCACATTTTCCCAGTCAGCCTCTAAGCTACCATCATCACTTTTTCATCTCGGTGAGTACTATAAAGTAGTGTCTTGAGGGTTTAGGTGTGGGAGTCAGACTGAGGAGAAAAACTATATCCTCAGTAGTTCTTATGCCCAATCCCGGCATCCCGTCACATCTCGCCCACGCTCGGCCCACCCTCAGTCCCGTAGAATGGCTCTCGGGTGTTGCAGGCACACGGCAGCTGTAATTAAGCCAGCCCTTTATTGGTTTTGTCCTCACCAAGGGAGATGTGCACAGGAAAGAGGGAGGCCCCGGTTTATTGCCTGAGCGTCTAAGAGAGGCCTTATTATGATCGCACGCTGGAGAGAGAGGGGGGGGGGAAGATGAAGTGGAAAGAGTAGGAATGATGGCTGCAGAGAGGGAAAAGGGGATGAATGGTCAAAGGGAGAGAGGGAAGGAGAGAGCAGTAGAGGATAAATCAATATGTTCAACTCCACTCTGCTTTCCTCAAATCATATTTCGGCATCGGACATCATTTAAGAGGTGAAGAAAGGAGCAGAAAGAGTCAGAGGGACATGGAGTGATGGTTGCAAGGAGAGCGGGGGCAGTTGGTTTGGACCCACACCAGATATGGACCGTGGGTACATATGATGTCACCCAGGGGCGTGTGTGCTACGTGTAGCTTCAACTGGCTCGTGGAGCAGGACTGATCATTTTAAAGGCTGAACGGTCCACGTTGTGTAGACGTGCACTCGTCAGCATGTGTCCCTAAGTTTTACCAGGCCCTTAATGGATGAGTTCCAGTAGACCCAGTGGCCTCCCAGTATGTCAAGGTGACCCCCCGACTTCATATGCTCAGTTGTGGACTAAATTGAAAGCTGCTGAGTGGCACAAATCTGAGCCCCGGCTCCTCTGTGGGTGTTTCTTTGTGAGAGTGCATGTGGCAGCACTCGTATGCTGCTGCCTCTGAAGCCCGGTCCCTGGGAGGTCTTTTTCCCCCACAAAAAGCCTCTTTTCTTCAGCTCCCAAACAGATGCCTGATGTCATCTCGTTTTTTAAATAGCCACGAGAGGGAAGAGAACCTGCATATGCTGCATGGATAATGCTTTGCTTTCCGCCATCTGCCTTTATGTGTGATGCTATTTGTCAGCATCAGTAGCCGTTTAAATCTGACCACTTCCAGCCAGCGTGAGCTCTGTAAAAGGCGCTGTGTTTCCACATTTATTACTCTACAAATCCTCCTCTGGCCTTGGTGATCAGAGGAGTTGCTAATTGAAACCAAAGGTTCTCTTAATTTATGAACTCATTCTGGTCTATGAGGTCAGACCTTCATTAGGTCAAAAGGTGAACAGCCTCAGATGCATCTTCAAGTCAGCGTCTGTTTACATCCAGCATTTTCTGAACACAGTGATTTCACCCATTCAACATGAGCTAAACCCACAAATGTAAAGATGGCATCAGTCAAGAGCAGATAAGTAATAACTAATCCAAAAAGATAAAAATTTAGCGGTTGCTGCTATGCTATGCTATGCTATTGACATAGCATTAGTTATTCCGAGCCTCTCCCACTGACTTGAATAGATGGTCCACAATCACAGTAAAATGCATCCATACATTGAGTAATGAAGGTGTTATTTATGAACAATTCTGTCACTTTGCCCTAAATCCACATTGAATTTCATGCTCTCATATAATCAATTACCAAAAATAAACTCGAGGAGGCTCCCTGCCTAATGAAAAAAAGCTTCGTGGAAACATCTTGCTCTAGTATTCGTCGAATCCTGAGCCTCAGTCAAATCCCCTTTCGTAGCACTGATGGTATTTCACCAGCTCAATGAGATTAATTATTTCCATATTTTGCAAAGATTGCGCCATGTGTGCGTGTCCCCCGTCTTCCCACACGTGTACAATTAGCTCACTTCATTTGTGTTGCAAATGAGCCGGCCCCGGCGTCGCTCAGAGGCCTCCCCGGACTCCTCCTGCCACGCGATGGAGAGGAGAACCCATCCGAGTCCTGATCAAAAGCCCGGGTCTCTGGCAGACAGATGCTGAGTAAACACGGTGAAAAAGCTCCGGTGTCTCCTCCTCTTCTGCTTCCTCTCTTCATTATTTTGTTAGTCTGCTGGCTGGCATTAATGAAACCCAATGTATTATTCATTTCATTTCCAGTGTTTGCTAGTTCATTAGGTTTTAGGATAGTAGTTAATCTGATCTCCAGGGGTGGCGGGGAAGAGAAACAAAAAAGAATTCTCTCTTTCCTTCCCTAGCTGGGTTTCTTCTATCTTCCATTTCTACAGCTCCACTTTTTTTTTTAGTGTTAACCACACTGTAAAATGTGTATAAGATAAAAACTCCTGCTCAGTGTTCAAGGTCAAGTCATCACACCTAAATGTGATTTAAAAAAAGTTGTTACAGGCGACGTGTGTTCTGAAACTACAGGCCTCTCTGGAAGCCGTGCACAGGCTACGGACGTCTCGCACAATCACAATTAAACCTCGCGGGCCTTTTGGTCCGGAGCCGGCCCTGAAAGGTCTGACCGCGGGTCCATCCATGGAGACGTCGCCAGTTGGATAGACAGGGGAAAAGGTCCTTCTGCCGAATGAACAGGAAATACAAAACTTCCCAAGAAGAAGGTCTTCCTTGGATTTTTTTTTACTGTTTCCGCACACAGATGAGGGATTAATGACGTACAACACTGCAAAAGATGGTCTGGTTAAGCCTAATTAATGTCACTGCCGTGTAGGTAATATATAGGCAGCCTGACATGTGAGTGGATGTTTTGTTTAGGTGCTTTATTGTTCTGGCATTCTTCTCTTCTTTCCTCCTGCATCAGAAATCGTGATTTTAAAAATAGAAAGAAGTCTTTTGTGACTTCTTATGTGCTGAAACTCGGCTGAAGTGTGTGAGTACGTGTTTGTGTGTGTGTGGTGACATCCCAGGCTCTCGAGGCCCTGTCTTGCCATCATACGCTGCAGCTTCCCGTCTTCCTCCAGGCAAGCCTCCCGGCAGCGGATCTGTTTGAACTCGGCATGAGAGAGTCTTTCGGAGGGAAAGGCAGTGAAACTGGGATGGAGAGGATGGAGGAGTTTTGTTATTTAACCAGAAAAAATATTACTTCTGTAATGTGACGATGGAAAATGAGATCATCCCGTGGCTGCTCCGCTGGAAACTATTCCACGTGTCTGTCATCGTTCTGCGTTTTCTCAGATATTTGGTGTCTAATGGGCTGGTTAGTTTGGCTGGAATCTGAATTTATGGTGCTCCCTCCCAGTCAGAAGAGGTGCACAGAATTCCTGAAAGAACTGGGAAAGTTCCTCGGCCCACCTGTGTTTTTCCAGCCTCAAAATGTCCGATGCGTGGCCGTTAGAAGCGTTCCGTATTTTCACCGCTGCCGGCCGGAGCTGCCTTTTGTCAGCTGAAAAGGGAGCGAATTTGGATCTTTCTAAATGAGACTGTTAAGGAGTGATTGCTCAGCAGTAATCCACTTTGCACACAGCGAGGCTTTTACACTGGATTAATTTGCATGGCTGGAAGAGATCAAGTATGATAGAGATTTTCAGAGTTGATTTGTGCTGCGACGCCTGCTGCCAGTTACCTTTCCGTCGGTGCGTGTCCGACCTTGTTACGCGGAGACAAAATTGAGTGATACAGTCAGCAGCAAACATTTTGATTCACACCAGGACAGCTGGATTCCTTAGAACATAGCCTTAAATTATAGTGGCTTGTTTGTTAGCATAATTCTATTTGGGTTTTATTGGGGGAAAAAAGTCCTTTAATTTGCATGCACCAATAGCATTTTTGCTAGGCTATACTAGCAACAAACAAAATTATTTTAGTATTGTTGACATGTTTATTGTTCCAATTTCTGCGTCCAACCCCAGTATGCAATGCATTGTGGGCGGAGCCATCATTTAGCGGCGTCTCAGACAATAATCTAATAACGTGGGGACGTAAGGCAAATGTAAAGCTATTTGAAAGGTATGGAAAGACGCACGGGAAGAAATAAAAAGACTGAGATTCTCAAATACAGAAAGGTAGCAGCCTGCTCAATGGGATGAAAAATGCACACTTGGCATAAACATGAAGAAGTGTGCATGAGTGTGTGTCTGTGTTTGTCTCTGTGTATTTGAGGGACGAAAAGAGGAGAGACTGCTCAAGTCATTTCAGTTTGTCTGGTGCAGAAATGCATCCCAGCCATTGCAATCGAATTTTCTGGGTTCTGAAGAGCCTGAGAAGTCTCCCTACGTTCTCGACAGGGAGAGCTTTGTGAAAAATGAGCAGCCGCTGAGGAACCTGAGTCAGAGCACCTGTAGGTGGGAAGAGAGCAGCAGTGTGTCGTTGATAACATGCAAACAAAACTGCTGCTTCCAACCAAAATGGCTCCCCTCCTAAAAAACAAAGAAAACTTCTAAATTTAGGATTCCGCATGCAAAGGCAATCCCCTAACACATCCGCTGTATTCTTTAGTCATTTAAATCACCCTTTTCTATTATTTAAGTCAATGTGAAGCCGAAAAGAAAGAGTAGGAGTAGAGCCAGGTTGGTGACAGCAGAGGAAATGGGTAATTAATGTAGAGGGCAGCCATTTTACAGTCACTTCCTGTTTTCCTGTGTGTTTTAAGCAAACCACTGTTTCTTTAGGAGGATTTTAATATGCTTAGTATGGTGGTGTAGCGGTAAGTTGTGGTCACGGCTGACTGCCACTCACAAGTGTTTCTCACAGGTTCAAATACTTGGTAGTACCCTTAATTACCCGTCGTTGCCGTGATGTGGTGGTGATTGCTCACAGAGCCCCGCCCTCCCCCGCAGCTGCTGTGTGTATGATCCAGTAACTGTTCGAATCACACTGAAGTCAATAAACATGATTAGAGGCAGAGCTCCTGCGCTGCCCCCCAGCACAGCGTCCGGCTGTTCGTCAGCTCCTCTGATGTGCTTTCTTGTTACGAAATTCCTCTCTTTTTACGCGTTCTGGACGATATCGTCGCTAAATGTACGCGTGCTCTGTAGCTTTAACCTTTCTCTGCAGGGAAAGGAGAAGCCATCTGCAGTGGAACTGTACGGGGTTGTCAGCTGGCTAATCTTAATGGCATATTCTGCTGGGGCTTGGCCTACATAGAGTGCTAGCAGCGCCTTTTCTTAAAAAGGAGAGCCATCAGGTGTTGCAGTCCAGAAGATGCATTCACCATATAGAGTATAAACACACACCAGTTGGGCTGCTGGACACTCCAGCGTTTGTTTGCGGAGCCAATTAATGAATACTGGCGCAGACTGTACGTGTTTTCTGCTGAACTGATGATCCAGGACTGCACAGTGTGTCCACTAGATGCATTTTAAATGAAGAAAACGAGGTTCGGGATAGTGAAGGAAGGTCTTTTTATTCTACACTTTTGTTGACGGAGTAGATCTGGTGTTTGTGACGGTCGAGGATCTGTTATCGTGTCCAAGAGTCTCCAGTAGATCCTAAACTGAAGGTCAAAGGGATCTAGACTTCACATATGTAAGAAGCATCAGGGATGAGGACATTTATCTCATAGCTGGATGAAGTCCAGATGTTATTGCGGCCTCTCCATCAGTCACATTATAAATCTGATTACAGTCAATGTTGCTTGGATGCAAACAAGAGCAGCTGCTTCAGTCTGGTGAGGAGCCACTTGAAGGTATGTGAGATCTACGCATCTACCACTAACTAATCCCTCAAAACCTTTCACTTTTGGGCAGCCACAGGAATTATCGGACCCTGAAGGAGAATGTGTGCAGAGTAAAGCTTCTGTTTATACATTCTCTGGATTTGTTTGTGCTGTTACTGTTGAAAGTGATGTTAAACAGCCTTTATGTCAGGCAATTTTTTCAAACCTTCTCTGTTCCAGGCGTGCTTGGGAGACACATCAAGCAGACTTTTAAATAAGAGTATTAATTATACACCTCCATCATTCTGGAGTATTTTGAGAAATTGTTGTGTTCATATGTGGAAAAGTCACGCTGTCACTGTTACCTGTGAACAGCAGCTCTCACATGGCATATTTAAGCTAAACAAGAAGCTAGTTCTGCTAGGTTTGATGTAGCTGTGTGTAGCAGTTTGTCATCCACTCCACGACTGCCTGCTGTCTGCCCCCTCTTTCCCTCTCTGCCTTGTTCCGTTTACATCGCTGACATGCCGCTTGAAGCACTAGAAGCGAATGTACCTGAACAGTGTCAGCATGAAGTGTGAGCTGTTAAGCAGATTTGATGCACAGGCCAAAAAACTTCCCAGGACAGGATGTACTCGAGGACTCGAAGGGGGGAAGCGCCACTTAACGGCACTGTGGGAGATGCGCATTCCAGCACGGAACAAAAAATTCTTTGGAAACCATGTCTTCCTCTTTGCTGCCAATTTCAGCACAGGCTGCATGCATTGAGGGACACCACATTCCTGATTATGTGGTCCAGAAGATCAGATGTCTCCTTCCTTTAATTACAATAGTGGTGCAAAAAAAGCCCCCAGGCTACCTTACGTTTGACATGAGGTTGAGGCATTGTGTCAACAGCCCCCCCTCCATTACACACACGAGTCAGTGGCATGTCACCACCACTGTCAGGGGCACAACAAGCTAATCCGTCCTCTGTCTTACATTGTGCCTCCTGGAGGGGGGCCGAGAGAGGGAAGGGCAGGAGAGGAACATGGTGGCAGAAGTGAAAAGTGGTGAGGGGGAGAAGACAGAAGCACTGGCACACTTGCACATGCACCTGAGACAAAAAGTTCAACAGAAAAGAAAATCTTATTTTGTGAGCACATAAATCACCCCCTCTCTGTTTCTCCCACCCTGAATAACCCCCCCCCCCCCTTTCCTTGCCGATGACAAAATCATAAACCATATATTTGTACTGAGTTGAAGGATGATAAGAACCTGGGTCAACCCAGATTTGATGAGCCCTGATCTCTTTTCTTTTTTTTATTGTTGATTGATGTCAGCTAGTAATCAACCAGGGAATATAATCCTTTCATAGGCGGAGGATGGGAGCGACGGGCGCTTGGTCCTCTGCCTCTAGCCAGTCTTAGCGATCACATGACGGTGGTATTAAACCCAAAAGTCCGATTACTTTAGGTCCACTGGAGCCGTCGCGCCAGGTCATAAAGTGCAGCATCTCCGCATCCAGAAGCGAGCGCAGAAACAAAAGAGGCTGCGCACATGCTAGGTTTGGACATCGCGGCTAATCTGTCTGTTTGATGGTACGTGGAAACGTTGGATTCTGCCAGTCCCACGTCAGCTGACTGAGTAAGTCTTTGGAGGAGAGAGAGATGAGGCTGCAGCTGTGCCGTTCTCCTCCCCACACACTCGGCTTGTTTTCTGGACTTGCTTTCTTTCAGGTTATCTCATTTCAATAGATGTACTGATGTCATTAGCGAGCCAGATTCCCTTTAAGCAGGGAGATGTGCAACACAATGCCACTCGTTTGTTCTCATTTGACTCCTCTCCATTATCCCTAAAGCAGAGGTGGCACGTGTCCCACAGGGGCAGTGTTGCGTTTTCACCGCGACTGCTTCTGGCTTTCTTATTTAACACGTTCCTTCAGCAGAAAAGGCCAAGCGGAGAGAGCTCGTGCTGCCTGTTCAGTCGGTAGAGCTGCAGCGATGCGAGCCTGAGGATCATCCACGGCTTTCCACAAATAAAAGGAGGACAGTTTTAGAGCTGCAGCACAGAGGACCGCAGGGAAACCTGAAAAAAAGCAAGCATTGGTCGTAGGCTGCAAGCAAGGTGGAACTGAAGTGCTTTTGTTTCCACTTGTTTCTGCAGATCCAAGCGGAGACTTGAGCAGAGGCTCCAGCTAAGTAAGACTCGCTCTATCTGACAGCCATTTTATTTGCCTCAGCTTCGTCGTTGGTACCTAATTTTGTCTGGCTAGACCAATTATGTAACTTCATGCATAGAAAGAAACAATGTCTGAGCTTTGTGGCACGTTGTTCTGGGCAAATGGGGGTCAAATCCCAAACCAGACAGTCTTGCTGACAACCCATGTAACTCCTTAAGGCATCACTGGAAGAACTGCCAAAATTCCCCAATTATAACTGCGGAGACTGATGTTAATTGTTGAGCATTTAAGTGTTGTGCTCTGGGTTCATAATCACAAGAGGCGTTATTCCCACCAACCCCACACAGATTCTCATAACTCTCCGATGGTTTTTCCATCCAGTCGAGGCGGCGGCACACACAACCGCTCACTGCACTGCACTCACATTTGTTGTCTGGGATCTGGGTTGTAGCTGTGGGTGTTCCTAATCAGATCCCGTCAGTGGGTCAGAGCAGGAACTCATCTGATTAGGCTGCGCAGGACAGCATCATTTCACGGACCCACTTCTCAGTGTGTAACAGCTAGTTTAACGCTATGGCTGTGTTTGTGTCCTTTTTAGGGACACACTTTAATCTTTCAGGACCACAGTGTAATCCCATGAATTCGGTGAGCCACAGATTTGATACATTTTGATTTTGATAAGGAGAGAGTACTTTGAAAGATGATTATAATATTGTAATTACTTTCAGAGCAGATGAGGTGTGCACAGCTGCGCTAAAATTAAAAGAGGCTTCGTGTGTTCCATTTAAAAGGGACTCTCGTGCCTCCTTACCAGCATGAATCATTCTCCTCTTCTTCAAAGTCCTTTCAGTCCACCTTTCCTGAGTCGAACCTTATTGTCGTCACCGTCCTTGCCGCCAAACTAAATGAGGCCTTGTGCTGTGTACGCTGTCAGAGGATTTCTATAGATAGCTCAGGACAGGACAGCGACATTAAGGATGAAATATACATTCACTGCTGCTAGATCACGCACTGGGCCTCTAGACCTGACCAAATATGTGCATAGTCAAATCTTTATGAAGCCTTTATGTTCTAAAAGTGTATTATCAGTTTTAGATCGCTCGATGATGTGCACTCAGTGAGCAGCCGGGCTCCACAATGAATGCGCCGTGCGGAGCAGCTGTAAACGTTAGCTTTGTAAGCTAAAGGACACAGAGAGCTCGGAGGAGCAGGTCCTGCCCGGCAGCAGCAACTGCAGCATTTGGGGAACAGTTCAAAGTACAACACTTAGTGGCTACTGCTCTGTTTCATATTCTTAAAGGTGTTTGGGGGTGACAGTGTTAGCATCACAGTACAGATGACTAGCGCGTCATCGTTAGCTCATTCGCTAGCCCCTGGATATTTCTTTGTTTGGGCAGGAGTGACATGGAAGGCTGACTGAGAACAGGGAAACATTATACGCATGTCAAGGCGAGTTAGAGCCTGTCAGAAGGGCAGATTGTTAATGTTTGTTGTGGCCATGCACATGTTCTACACACGTGTGTGTCTGTGAGAGTGTGTGTACTCTGGGTGTACAATTTCAAGAGACCATCTCTCAGGGGTTTTTACCCTGATGCCTTGAGAACATGCAAATAGGCGACTGAAGCTCTTAAAACACACACAAAGTGCTCGTGCTGTATGTAGTGATGGGAACCTGTAGATGTGTACATGTGCACATCTAGCGTGATTCTGCACCATCATGGACACCTTTTAAGAAGGACCAAACCCTCCCCGTGGTTCAGCGAATCCTTGCCTTGGCCAGTGAGCAAGGCTGGCAGCGGTGATTTATGAAGGCCCTGGAATTTATGAAAAGTCGTCACGTAGGAAATTAAAGGGATGCTTCACAGAGCTCTTTGCTCGGCAAAATGTCATTGTTATTTTGCAGGATATGTGGGAGAAATGTAGGGGAAAAGTGGCTTATGAATAATTGATTCTCAACAGAAGAATAAATGCATTAATGCATAGTTAGTTCTTCACCTCTCCCCTTCCTGGCTGGTTTCCTCCCTGACAGTCGGACAATGGCGAGAAGATTGATAGCTAATTTTAGGGATGTAAGTTCCTGACAATGACCATTTGTGTGAATATAAAATAATACCTTCTGTTCACCTAATTTCCACAAAAATGGTATTTTTTAAATACTTTTCTTCTCTTAAAACTGGATGTTCATGTTTAGTTCCAACCAGGACACAGGTTTACTTGGTTTAACAACATCTGTAAGTTCTCTCTCTCTCTCTCACACACACACACACACACACACACACACACACAGCGTTTGTTTCCCCCTTCTCTCACGCTGCCGTGCTGTACAGTAGAATATCTTTGATCACAGCCTCTTACGTTTCCTCCTAAATCTAAAGTAAATCCATATTTGTGAATATTATCTGTAAATATAATTTCTCAAATTTGGAGTTTGAGGAAGGCGTTATTGCTGTGAGGGGAGGCGATGAAGCAGCCTCCCATTTCTCTCTCTTTCCCTGCTTCTGCATGCATTTGTGAGGGGGTCGGCTGGGTCTGGAGCCTATGCGGGACAGGGCAACGTAAAGTGAGATTATGGACTACAGGCAGGCTTCAGCTTCAGCGGGGATGTTTGAGCAACTCCTCTGAGGCTGATGCCTAAATGATTCGGCACATTTCCACCAGTGCTCACTGGAGATTTAAACCACATGCAAACCTTAAAATGATACAGTATATCACGTACCCTCTGTACGGCTATACATCCAGTAATGAATGCTCTTGTGCTGTCTTCTCTCCGGTCAGGAAACGAAGCCCATCTGCATCCAGGGATCCAAACCAAAAATACGACCAAAGGGAGGGGGGCGACCACGCGCAGTATGCCCCGACGGACGGCAGCATGCCCAGATCACCGTCTGACTATGGGGATGGGGACCCTCGGCGGGCTCCGCGGGGCTCACACATGTATGCAGAGGCAGCAAGGATGGGCTACAGAGAGCGACGGGGCCCTGGGCGCTGGCATTCCCAGGAATACCCTCTGGACCAGGAGCTAGATGGACCCCCCAGTGAGTATGAGCTCCAGCGGCAGCGTCAGGAGGAGTTCCAGGCTCGCTATCGCAGCGATCCCAACCTGGCACGTTATCCCGTCAAGCCGCAGCCCTACGAGGAGCAGATGAGGATGCACGCTGAGGTGGGACGGCTGAGACACGAGCGGCGCCACAGCGACGTTTCTCTGGCTTACACGGAGCTGGACGAACCGGGGCCCATTAGGCTGTCACGTCAGCATCTCACCGAGCGCCGGCCGCCAATGGTGGGACAGCGCTCCTACTCTGTGGACCGCTCCTCCCCCGGGCCTATGGGCCCCGGGCTTGGGGGCCACAGAACATCTAACCACAGCCCCCCGACGCCGCACCGCAGTCCAGTTCTGGGCGAGCGATCCGGAGACCTGCGGAGGGGCGACCTGGGCAGCGATCCCATGAGGAGGCAGCAACACCACCTGGATCCCAGTTCAGCCGTTCGCAAAACCAAGAGGGAAAAGATGGAGAGCATGTTGAGGAACGACTCCCTCAGCTCGGACCAGTCGGAGTCGGTGCGCCCGCCGCCTCCCAAGCCCCACAAAACCAAAAAGGGGGGAAAGATGCGGCAGGTGTCACTGAGCAGCTCGGAGGAGGAGCTGGCCACCACGCCAGAGTACACCAGCTGTGAGGACGTGGAGATCGAGAGTGAGTCAGTCAGTGAGAAAGGTAGGCGTCACTCACTTTATTCTCTACTCTGTCTTCATTAAATCCTTTTAATAATACAGCCTCGGACGCTTTAAAATGCAGCTGTAAAGCTAAACTTTCTATGTTCTATGACCGATTAGATGATGTTGTTTCTGTTTTCTGTGAATTTAAATGGATGGAGTTGAAGTTCCCCAGTCTACAGTCTCTGTACGTGTTTGTGTTTCTCTGTATATTCTATAGATGTAGTGCTCATTATTGTTTATTCTAGTTCACAAAATGAGCCTTTGCATTATTGTTTCTGTTATTCTGTCGACTCTAACAGCTCTTGTGCCTTTGAGGAGGAGGCTCGTGCACTCTGAGCCCGTCAGATATGTTTCTGTGTGTATTTGTGTTTAGGTGTGTGTGTGTGTGTGTGTTTGAATGAAACTTTGCCGGATTGTGCGACGACTGTTAAACAGCATCAGTCTGCTCTAACAGACAGAGTGATTTGGATAATTTGGTTAGATTTTCCCACGATTTCTCGATTTCCCGACGGCTGGTTTTAATTCAGACTAAGCTTTCAAACTTCCACCTAAACCTCCGTAATGCGATAACGTCTACAAAGAACGCCGCCAGTTTACAATGACAAGCCTAATTGAATTGGCGTGCCGGGCATCGGCTCGGTCCGTGTCGGCCTGAGGTGCGACTCCGGCTGGAAAATGGAAACAGACATCAGATCGCTGATGGCAAAAGTCCTACCTGCTCGGAGACACGGGCCCGTTTGTCGAAGCCTATAAACACACCCTGGTCAGATTGAGTGAAGTAAATGGCACACATCAAAAGCAATTGTTTATGTTGTTGGCTTCTTGACTTTTCCACTTAGCTCGTCACGATGGCGAATTGATTATGTTGTCAAACCTGTAATTAGAAACGTAAAAAGTGCCGCCCACAGAAAGCCGACGCTGCAGCGAAGGTGGGAAAAGTGCAGCAGTGCAGCTGGATTTTGTGCCTGAGACATGCTAAAAACGGCTAACGCCTGGAGATGGGGGGTGGGGGGGTGGGGGGGGTGGAATTCAGGAGGTCTGCACGGTTCTCTTCCCTTTCCAGGCTGAAGGTAGCCGTGGAAGAGAGCTGGAGAAAAGCAGGTTGCTTTGTTTGTAAGAGTTTCTGTTGTTTTCTGTCAGCGTCTGTCTGCCTCCTCAGGTCAGCCAGTGTAGGAGAGAGGACAAACGGGACAGAGTTGAACTTTTCAGAGTTGAATATATAACTTTCCAGGATGGCAGAACATTTTAACAGAGCCCTAGTGTTTCCTCATGTGCAGATGAAGATGCATGAATGCTATTAGTGAGGACATCATGCAGGAATTAATATAACAGATAATGCACAGCAGCCATTCAATGGATTCTCTCTGTTTCCCAAAAAACAACCAGACAGGCCACTTTTTTAGTTTTATTGCAAGAGCACAATGTTTTCTAATACTTTATGTTCTGCCTTCTTTGTAGGTGCCAATTTTCAACTTAAATCCAGAAATTTTAAAGCCCACAGGGCCTGCTTTATTGTGCCTTAGTTACATTTCATTCTTTTAATATAGCTTATAAATATAAATGACTTGAATCCTCTCTATCATTGCCCGACCTCCTCTGCAAATATGTTTCTGCCCAGCTTCTTTTCTTCTCCAGCACCTTAAATTGTTGTAAAAACAGCATCAATAATTAATGATCCAATTAATAGTTTACACTGGTTTTTATTGACCTGTCAAAGTGATGGAGAACCGGCTGGTGGTGACTGCACTGCGCCTTCGCCCTGAATCAGCACTTTGAGCGGGCTTGAGAGCCGGGGAGGAACGGAGGGGCTCAGACTGCTGACGCTCACAATTCCCGGCCATGCCGAGGTAACTGCTTTCTGGGAAGGCACCCGGTGTTTTGCTGGGGATCAGTTACCACTTGAGGCATGCCTCTGGTGATACCGCTTCAGGAGGAGAGGGGGTAAAGGCCGTGCACACCCAGTGCACGGTTCTGTTTTGAGCTGCACTGTGGGTGAGCTGGCAAGAAGGCAGGAGTTAGGAGGAAGATATCTGTGTGGGTCCGGAATGTACCGAGCAGAGCCTCCTTCCTGCCTCTGCAATAAGGTGGCTTACATGTTGGAATTCTTCCCCGGCCTGTCATACATACAGGCCTTAAAGCTGTTTGGACTGTCACATCCACTTGGCCAAATTAGGCAAGTGGCTTGCACACTGGAAGTGTCTGTCCAGGCTGTAGTCCACACTGGCTTCTGGTGTTAATGCGGCTGACAAAACAGCAGCTGGGGGTCAAAGATGATAATCACTGTTGTGAGCTGGTGGTTAGAGGGTCACAGAGGGCAACAGCCTGTCCGGGGACGCACGCAAGCTTTTGTCATCGTGCATAAAGTGCATAAACTCAAACGCAAAGGTGTCGGATATTGGAAAACGTCACACTGATGTGTTTTACCACATCAAGGTTTAAACAGGGCTGAACATTGGGGTGTTTTAGACGAAGTCACTGACGGCTGGCTGGTAAAAGCAACAGCTGCTATTGATGCTGAACAACAACAGGAATGAAGACAGAGTTCTGACTTTGTTTACAATAACCCCGAATCACAGTAGTGTTTCCAGAAGATGGGAAGTTGCCGCTATAAATAAATATAGCGGCAACTTCCCAGCTGCACTTTTTTGTCAGAGAGCTTCTTTCGTCTCTATTGAAGATCACTTCCTCCTTACCCTCATATACTCCAGCCCCACGCCGCCTCCTCCAGAAGCATATGCGGTCTATTTTTATGTCTTTCCATCAGAGTTCCCTGATTTCCCTGAGATTGAATCCTCAGCCAGATAATGCCTGAAGGAAGCCTCTCCTGTATGGATCCATTAGATTGTACAGCTCTTTGCAAGGGAAGTGAAGTGTGGGAAATGTGATGTATATGGCCCCGGGGCTGCAGAAGCCCTGTGTTTTTAGATGACCTTACTGATGCCTGCAGCCCTGTGGTTCACTGCCGTCACATATGTGCAAGTAGCAGCACACGCTAGCAGACCAGCAGAATGACAGCTATATTATTTAAGGAGCTTTGTTATGCCATTGATTTACATACAAATTTCAGATTATTTGGAAGTAAGTATACATGTTTTATATATGTCAACCCTTTTATGAGGGTTCAGCATCTCTTCCAGCCTCAGCGTTTCTAAGCTCTGACTTTTCATGTGAGAAGACACGACCGTAATATAGAAGCTTCACTGGAATGTTGCTGGGAGCTTTAGCAGACTTTAAACATAACTTCCTCATCATCCAGTCCCAGGCTGTTGGCAGAGCACATGGTTTTCCATCCTGGTTAGATAGAGAGAAACATACTGCATTGGGAAGGTTGCTATCAGCCTGGTTTGATATGCAGAAAATTGCCGCTAACCTGCGTCGGTTCAAAGTCCTACATGATGATTGTGCTGCGTGTGCGTGCATGAATGAATGTGTGGCAGTCTCTGTAGGTGTTTTACGTGTGTTATGTTCAAGCGTGCTCTGTGGTGTCCTCACCGGCCCCTCTCGCTGTCCTCTCTTGTGTACGTGTGCCCTGCCCCTCCCCGAATTTACAGGAGATTTGGATGGCCACTGGTGGGACCACTCGTCTTGGCATAGCAGCGAGGCCTCCCCAATGTCTTTGGTGAGACATGCGGGGTCCTGCCTTGACACTGACCCCGACCCATCCCCCCCCCCCCCCCCCATTCTCTCTCTTCCTCCCTGTATGTCTGTCCTCCCAGACCCCAGAGTCTTTAGTCATTTCATGTTTCCTTCGCTTTATTTACACCTCTGCATGTTGTTTTTCTGTTTTTCTTTCTGTTTTTTATCCCACACCTGTAGGGGAGAGTCAAAGGGGAAAAAGAAAAACTTTTGAGCAGACATTTATGTCCGAGCCGACACACACCTTATCTGAGAGGCAAAAGAAAATGGTGCGCTTTGGGGGACACTCATTTGAAGAGGACTTGACGTGGTGTGAACCTCAGGTTAAAGACTCGGGAGTTGATACGTGCAGTAGCACTACCCTAAACGAGGAGCATAGCCATAGTGAGAAGGTACTGAGTCAATGTAGCCTGCATTTTGTTGTTATCTATGACCTGCCCATCCAGTCTTTGTTTGCTCTCTGTCACTAAGTGTAAATAGGTGAGATGTTTGTATTTTGGATTTGATTTGACGTTGTATGAGTTGATTTCTCCTGCGGTTCCGTTCCTTTTTTTTTTTTTTTCGGTTACTTTTGGCTCCACCTTGCTCGGTGTTGCTGAAAATCTCTTTCCGGGAGGCACCCTCTTTGCTTGCTACTTGTACTTGCTGTTTTGCTCTGCAAACAGAAGCTACACATCTTACAGTAGTTGTGGAAAAAAACAAGAGCGTATGGACACACAACCTCTCTGTTTGTCATGGCACATAGGAATGTGGGTCTCTCCTCTAGTTGCATGCTCGATCTCCTCCGTATGTCGTTTTCTTGCACTGCAGCAGTCCTTTTTTTAGTGCAGATAGAGCACCTTTACTCAGGGCCATCCTTCTCACTCTGCTGCCCTTACCCCATAGCACCCAGTCCAGACAGAACCTGTCCCCCTGCCCAACCTTCCACTCACTTCTGTAGCAAAACCCAAATGATTACGAGCACACAAACCAGGGAAGATTGGACTTGTTTTGCACAATAAAGTCTGTTTTTCTTTTTTCCCTTCCACCGTGCGTGTGAGTTCACTGTCATGGCTTCCCCCCCCCCCCCCCCCCCCCCCCTCGTGTGTTAATGTGTTTCATTCTTTGATAGTCAGCTTACACCTCACCTTATTTCTTCATGTATCCTGCTACCTTCTCTCTCCACTGCTGTCTGCTTCTCCCTAAATCCTGCTGGTTGTATGTTCTATTGTCTTCCCGCTGCAGAGTGTCGGGCTGCTCGCTTTTCTCTGCATGGGGCTCTGCATGAAGCTCGCTCCACGCTCACACTGGCAGGTTCACACAAGCAAGCAAACATCAGATAACACTCTTGTAATCGGCGATGTTCTTCAGCAAGACTTTAATCCCTTCTAAGATACCAGATTTAATAGTTAAGCGTGTTTCTATCTGATTTAATTGGAGGCTCTCGATAAGTCAGCTCAGTTTGTGTGAACTTTCCTCCCTCGGTGTGAACCGACCTCCCCCACGCCCTCCCTGTCAGTGTTAACAGTTGTCTGCTTTCATCAAATTGGAGTGGATGAGTCGTTAAACAAAAGGTGTGTTGTCGCTCTGACCTTATAGCATCTGGTGACGTGGCAGCCGTCCAAAGATGGGGATCGCCTCATAGGACGTATTTTGCTCAATAAGCGCATGAAAGATGGAAGCGTGCCTCGAGACTCAGGAGCTCTACTCGGTCTGAAGGTGAGACGCCAAGGTTTATGATCCTGTTTTGTGTCTGAAGAGGACAAGCTGTACTGGGAACTTTGAATTACTATCCTTCCTATGGAACATTTAACATTTACATACATGTATGTTCTTGTTTCAATGCTAAAGTGTAGCGCTATGTCATTTTTAATACATATCACCTGGCCTTTTAGATATGGTACACAACACAGTGCTATCTCCTCTACATATTAATTACTGACTTAATTATGCTTCTGATGAATATTAATAAGCAGCACTTGATATTGACTTGTACAGCTTCTTGAAGTCAATCATATAAGTACATTAATGAACTGTATTCAGTAACAGCTGAGGTCGCTGCAGTAATCAACAGACGGAATACTTACTTTTCTGACATTATTCCTATTTTTATTGTTTTAAATATGTGTATTTTATTCTGCTGCTTGCCATGCACTTCCTCCCCTTGACAGTGTTGCATAAATCGGTATCTTGTGGACACTGGATAAAAAACCAAAACAGCTGAGCAGCCAAAGTGCAGAGGAGCATGGTGGGCCGTGAAGAGAGAGAACAGAGAGCCAGCAAGATGGGGAAAAATCATTACTGATTGAATGAGCCTCCTGAAATGGCATGTTTGTGTCTGCTCAGTGCTTCTGTGCATTTCTGTCCGCTCAGCAGCAGCCAGCCAACTCGGCAATCCAGCCAGTCAGTCCATCAGTCAGACTGCCAGCCTCGCCCTTGTTGTCCATCTCTCTCTTTCTCTCTCTGTCTCTCTCTGCGAGCCCCTTTTGCTGGCTCCTGCCTGTTACATAAAGCCATTTCATTTAGCAGACTTCACTAAGCTCCTTTGTATGTTGGCATTCAGCTGCCATTAAGAGGGATTTTTATTTGTATGATGCCCATGTAAGCCGAGCAAAGTGGAATACAGCAGCTCAGGAGCGTACAGTACAGCTCTCGCCTGTGGGCTTGTTCTGTTGCAGAACCACACGAGCTGCACCAGAATGTGTCCCGGGGGTGTGAAGCGTAGCCAGGGTCATTTAAATTGAGAAGGGAAAAAAAGAGAGCTGCGCTTTTCCTCGTGCTTTTCCTCCTTAATACTTTTACTGGGGATTAAACCTCTGCGGGCAAAAGCTAATACCAAAAAAGTTCCCCATCTTCATAGGTTCTATCCTGAAGACGGTGCATTAAGGGTGCAGTCTGTGTTTACTCCTGTCACGCATTTCACTGCTAATCATGTGACCTCACTCTCTCTTCAGGTAGTGGGAGGCAAGATGACAGAATCCGGTAGACTTTGTGCTTTTATTACAAAAGTACGGAAAGGAAGTCTAGCAGATACTGTCGGACACCTCAGGCCAGGTATTCAGACACATGTACACAGCACACCTTTGCATTGGGGTGGAATCACAGTTTAAAACATAAAACCACAGCACCAAAAAGAATGGAATATCTCTGCTGCTTTCTCAGGTGACCAAGTGCTGGAGTGGAATGGGAAGCTTTTACAAGGAGCCACATTTAAAGAAGTTTACAATATTATTCTAGAGTCTAAACCTGAGCCACAGGTGGAGCTGGTGGTCTCACGGCCTCTGGGGTGAGAGCAGACTTGATTGCACTTGTTCTGCTAGACAGTGGTTTGGTTTTGATTGAGTCCTGTCAATGAGTCAATTCTGTGGGGTGTTTTACCTGGGAAGGCTGCTTCCTGTAATGCAGGGATGCAGAACAGGAAGTCATGCCAGCTTGTTTCTCATTTCTCTGTGACGCTGGTGGAGTGAACACCATCGCACAGCAGAATGAACCTCTCCACCAATTGTTTTGGAAGTGCCTAATAGGGGGTTAAAAACAGCAGTAGCCTTCACTTTGTCAATTCCTATATGTGAGCTGCTTTGTGCTGCTGCGGGAGCTGTTGGATAAATGAAGATTAATGTAGCTTTTAGAGTCATTAAAGCACTCTACTGTCAGCATTAGGTCAAATTGATCCCTTCCTACCACCCCCTCCCTCCTCCTTTTGTCTAACACTCTTTTGTCTTTTCCAGAGATATTCCAAGGATACCAGACAGCACACATGCACAACTGGAATCAAGTGAGTGTCGGCAAATTTCCTCCCTCTGTTTGATGCCACTGCGCACCTGAACGATGTTTGCGCCGACAGGTTCGAGTTCTTTTGAGTCTCAAAAGATGGACCGCCCGTCCATCTCGGTCACGTCGCCCATGAGTCCCAGCATGCTGAGGGACGCCCCCCAGTACCTGTCAGGACAGCTCTCAGTAAGTCCCGTTCAGATCATCTGAATAACTGATCATCTGGTGGCTGCGACCTCCTGTCGCTGAGCAGGACCCAGCATCGCCTATGGTAACCATATATTTATTTGTGTTATATAACGTGTTACTCTGTCAGCTTATCTTTTTGCTGGCCTTTTGCTAACACAGCAATGTTGTAGCTCGAGTTACTGTACCTGTGTTGTCCATTTTAAAAGCCCCCCTGGGTAAATAGGTGAAGAGCTGCATTAAACGGAGAGATAAATCAAAGCTCAGATTTAGGATCCACACAGGAAATGGCTGTAAGTCGCTGCAACTCCTGTCGGCCAAGTATTACCTCACAAAATAATGACGTAGCGAAGAAGCACTGAACTTTGTCAATGAATTGTTTAAGCGCAGCTCTGTTCACTGACTATGAGTTATTTTACACAGCTATGACATGTCTGTATACTATACTTGAGGAAACTTGAGTGTTTTGTTGTTGATTGTTGGATTTTATTTCATTTCCTTTATTTTTTGATTTTTGCTGTTTAATTGTGCTTGTCCAGAGCCAAAGCCTTAGTAGAAGAACAACGCCTTTTGCCCCTAGGGTCCAGGTAATGGGCCCTGTCTGAAGGGCACTGTCTCTCTGGTCTTTGCTCATTCACTGTTGACTGGCCTTTTTTTGTTTTGTTTGTTTGTTTCCATTCTTTGGAAAATGCATTCCTTGGGAAATGGCAGCTTCGAGTTTCCCTTACAGTGCAGTTTACTGTGTTCTTTTTTCAAAAGAATTTGATTTCACAGTTACGTTGAAAGCTGTTATTACTCATTTTAACCCAATCATATCATTGTTCCCAGGTAGTGCATGTTCAACTAATCCAAACGCTTACGTAAAAGACACCCTTCCATTGCCCGTCAGGACGGACACGTTTGACCCTAGCTCAGAGATCTGGAATTGTGGGTAATGAAGGAGGGTGTCTCTCTGAGCATTTAGGGCAAAGAATGTGAGCTTTTAGCTGCTTCAGCATCACACGAACCATAACCTTGCTAATTCCATCACTGCACTAGAGGAACTGTGAGTTAGCAAACAACAATTGCCGGTTCGGCCAGTGCATTGCCAGGATACCAAAGCATCATATGTGTTCAATTGACATTGGTCACGTAACCCCCACAGTTAAAGTAGAAGCAAATTGTACCTCTCAGACTTTTTACTGTAGCTATTCTTTGTGTAGTTTATCCTTTATGCTAAATTGATGTTGTGGGGCGGAATGAGTTAACATTCTGTATATTTGTGTCAGACAGAGATCTGCTGGGTCTCCATGTGTGTTCATGTTGTTAAAACCTGCATCCTCTCAAAAGCCTGTAGTTTTTTCATCTAACTACTAATGAAGTCGTAATAGAGCAGAGGTGATGTTGTGATCTGATATTCCAGTGGTCCAGAAATTTCTTGGGTACAATTTGTTTTCTCATAAGCCTCTGCTGTTTTTGCCTTTATGAAATGGAAGCGAATGCTTTTTCTTGCTTTGCTGCATGTACTGCCGGAAATTAAAGCTGATGCAGACCCTTTTTCATAATCATATTTTCAGAGAAGTATGGATGTGAGCTTAGAAGAGTTTCCCTTCTCATTTCATGCACTTTCTTTAAGGCTTCAGATTGAGATTTTCTTCTAAGCCGCTCCTCCTGGAGTCCATACTTCCATTTTAGTGTGAATTGTCTTCGATCTTTCTCGCAACGGCATGATTGATTTCTACATGTCAGTGCCCATTGAATATATGAGGGAACATTACTATGGACAGTATCGTTTTAGAAGGAGCATGTTGCCTTTAGCGTTTCGCTTCAGTTCACCTGGGCCAAAGCTGCATTCTGTTCCTATCAATAAATTTTATCCTTCCCTGCAGGGGAAGAGTGTAATAACATAATAACCAAAGTAGCAGCATTGATTTAAAAACTCTTCACACTGAAGAACATTAATTATAAAACAAACCTTGCACATGCACAAAATTACCAAATATTATTGACAGTCAACACAGTAGGAAAATAAGAAATGGGCACTTAAGCATTGACGACACTGCATCTGATACACGTTATCAGAGCAGGGCATCCTGCTAAAGAAGGGTTAACACAGGAGAAGAGACCCAAGTTTCTTCTTCTGCTTTACTCCCTCTGTTCGTTTCTGCGCCCCCTGTGCTGCCTCCGTCCGCTCTCTCAGAACGGCACTCTGCTCTGCCCCCGCAGGTCAAACTGTGGTACGACAAGGTGGGCCATCAGCTGATCGTCACCATACTGGGCGCCAAAGACCTGCCACCCCGGGAAGATGGGAGACCCAGGAACCCTTACGTCAAAATCTACTTCCTCCCTGATAGAAGGTGAGTACAGCAACAGTTAGCCTCAACAGTACAACTAATGTCATCAATGGACTGAACTAAATCTGTGCCTTTTAGACACATTTCTCTTTTAATGTGGGCTTTAAATGGTCATTCAGTGCGTCACTATAATTAGCCATTGGCAGCATGTGCTCGGTGCTGTGTTGTGCTATCGAGGTGTTGTATTCGTGGCTCTTCCCTAATGTGGTTGTAAATAAAAACAGTTTGAATTACCATTCCTCCAGCGACAAAAGCAAGAGGAGAACAAAAACGGTAAAGAAATCCTTAGAGCCCAAGTGGAACCAGACCTTTATGTATTCACCGGTGCACCGGCGGGAGTTCCGGGAGCGGATGCTGGAGATCACACTGTGGGACCAAGCCAGGGTGAGGGAGGAGGAAAGCGAATTCCTGGGAGAGGTAAGACCGCCAAACCATGTTAGCCTCGCTGCTAACCTGCGCTGCTGTCGGCCCGTGTGCATTACAATGAGGATGTCTTTCCCCTTACAGATCCTCATTGAGCTAGAGACGGCTCTTCTGGATGATGAGCCTCACTGGTACAAGCTTCAAACCCACGATGTGTCCTCCATCCCACTTCCACGTGCCTCCCCGAACTCGCAGCGCAGGCAGCTCCACGGAGAGAGTCCAACCCGGCGGCTACAGAGTACGTAACCCCTCAGAGACTGGGCTATCGGGTTCTAACCAGCAGATGTAGTTCATGTTTCCTCAACCTCGCTGCTTCTACTCTTACAGACAAAGGCCCGTATTCATACAACTCAGGTAACGCCCCCCTGTGCCCACAACTCTGTGGACCATCTGAGTGTCCTCCTGTCCTCCTGTCCTTTTTAAATACACCTCCTTCTTCCCTGATTGTTCTCCCCTTTCTTCCAAGCAGGGTGCATGTTCCTGTTGCCTCACATGGGTTTGAAGTTGTTTGTTTTTAACCCACATGGGGCATCTTACACATGCACGTTCCAGCAAAAATAAAGAGCTTCAGGACACAGAAGCCTCTCCCTAGATGTTTATTCACACTGGACCCTTAACCTTAATGGATATGATAAGCATTCTGCCAGTTCTCATGGAAAGAGTTTTAGTTTACTCTCTTTTCCTCTGTAATACTGTGTGCAGTGTTTATTATTTTTCCTGTTACCAATATTTGTCCTTTTAAATACTTTTTTGCAAATGTTTGCAGCCCGTTCTCCTTTGCATTGTGTGTTGTAAATGTGAATGTACGATTGGAGTGGTATGGAGATGTTCTATTTAGCCTCCGCTATTGGTTAGCCTAGTTTAGCCAATGCGCTTCACTGTAATGCCAAACATGGGCTACTTCACTCGCCCCCCCCCGCCAGAATGATTTTTTTGGGGGGGTTGTGTTAGTGTGAGGTGAAAGAGCTGACAGCTGTAAAAAGTCCGCTGCCAACTGAGATGGGAGTTTTGGAGCGGCACTGCCAGAGAGCAGCACTTGTCATTTCTGATCAAACACATGTGTCCCGCTGATTTAAGTGGACTGAAAGGCGAAGGCGTCGAGGGAGGGGCTGCAGGAAGACGGTCATACTTTATAGAGATGACACGGGGAGGGGGGGGGTTGTAGTGGGGGAAGAATGTTAAAGCCGTATCGCTTCTCCCGATCCGAGTGCCAGATGTAAATTGAATGATTAAATGTGTCGTTCCAAAGGCCAGTTCAGGGTTCAGTGGAAGAGAAACGCGCTGTTTTTGTTCACGTCAGCCAGCAAAATGCAGAGCTGCTTGTTGCAGTTAGTACACGAGTTGATTTACGGTCTGAAAGCCAGATATTTGCTGCGTGAAACTCATTTGAATCAAGAAAAATTCCATCAAGGTTGAGGTTCAGAGCACCGAGGCATAAGAATAAAAAGGAATTTAACTCACTTTCTCTCTCTCTCTGTGTGTCCATCCCTCCCTTCTCTCTTTCTACTCCCAATCCTCACGTTCCCTCCTGTGTTACCCTACCCACCTACCCACCTACCCACCTACCTACCTACCCACCTACCTACCTACCCACCCACCTACCTACCTACCTACCTACCTACCCACCTACCTACCTACCCACCCACCTACCTACCTACCTACCTACCTACCCACCTACCTACCTACCCACCCACCTACCTACCTACCTACCTACCTACCCACCTACCTACCCACCTACCTACCTACCCACCCACCTACCTACCCACCTATCTACCTACCTACCTAACCACCTAACCACCTACCTACCCACCTACCCACCTACCTACCTACCTACCTACCTACCTACCTACCTACCTACCCACCTACCTACCTACCTACCCACCTACCCACCTACCTACCTACCTACCTGCCTACCTGCCTACCTACCCACCTACCCACCTACCTACCTACCTACCTACCTACCTACCTACCCACCCACCTGCCTGCCTGCCTGCCTGCCTACCTACCTACCTACCTACCTACCTACCTACCTACCCACCTACCTACCTACCTACCTACCTGCCTGCCTGCCTGCCTACCTACCTACCTACCTACCTACCTACCTACCTGCCTACCTACCTACCTACCTACCTACCTACCTACCTACCTACCTACCTGCCTGCCTACCTACCTACCTGCCTACCTGCCTACCTACCTACCTACCTGCCTACCTGCCTACCTACCTACCTGCCTACCTACCTACCTACCTACCTACCTACCTACCTACCTACCTACCTACCTACCTACCTACTTGCCTGCCTACCTACCTACCTGCCTACCTACCTACCTACCTGCCTACCTACCTACCTGCCTACCTGCCTACCTGCCTACCTACCTACCTATCTTCATCTCCCAGGATCCCAGAGGATAAGCGACAGTGAGATCTCAGACTATGATTGTGAAGACGGCGTGGGGGTAATAACACCCACAA
Organism: Takifugu rubripes; assembly: GCF_901000725.2. Taxonomy (NCBI): domain Eukaryota; kingdom Metazoa; phylum Chordata; class Actinopteri; order Tetraodontiformes; family Tetraodontidae; genus Takifugu; species Takifugu rubripes. The sequence continues at coordinate 7,315,700 of NC_042291.1, read as the reverse complement.
ACACAGGTGATAAACCCACAAACACACCAATGTGCGCTCTCATGTTTAAAATCACACCTCCGTGCACAGAAGACCGCCAAGCTCTTGAATGTAAACACCAACGTTCCGCTAAGTTCATAGGTCAGCGTAACAGGTCAGACGGTGTGTACAGGGCATTGGTCTTGCTTGCAGATGGGCCCGTCACTGAGGGAAATCCTCCTCCAGCCTCTTTAATATTCTCATCAGTACCTGCCTGCCTCCGCCCCCCTCCCCCTTTACTCAAAGTGAAGGGAATACCCCTTCACTCACCTCTCAGCTTATTCTCCTGCAGCTGCTGACACCGTTACTTTAAAATGAGGCCAGGGAGGCGTGTTTTTATCGCTCCTGGCGTATGCAAAGCGTGCATCCAGGGACTTTTCTCCAAACTGCAAATCATGGACAAGCGCGCCAGAGCGTCACACGCACCATAATTGGATGAGATGAATGTGATTTTTAAAATCCACCTCTCCGCTTCCAGTTTGACGGAACTGAACAATTAGCCACTGCGACCTGAACCAGGTCAGTAATTGATCAGTATCGTGAGCTGCTGCTCTCCCGAAGAAAGCTCTTACATGCAGGTCTCTCCTTTTTGTTGTTTTTTTTTCTTCCAAAACTCATTTTAATGCGCTACAGTCGGCTGAATATCCATCAACCTTAATAGTGACTTTAATCACGGCTCTGAGCTGCATCTGATTATCAGTTAATGAACTCTTTCAAGTTCAGTGGACTAATCAGTCTTGCAAAGCAAAATCCATTATAATGGTTCCCCCCCACCTCTGTTTTCATGTTTAATGGACAATGGTAACACAACAGATCATTTGAACCGTTATTTAAATGCAGTTTTTGAAAACAGTCAAAACCAAAAGTAAATACATAAATCTGTGCAGATTTTGTAGGTTTACACAAGGTTGCAGCGTTTCTTAACGGTTGACCTGATTTCATCAACATGTGTTTACTGCAAAAGCTTTTGTGTATTTATTTGTTTCAGAATACCGGTCAAATGGCAGAGACTTCCAAAGCTCCACGTTGTCTGTCCCAGAACAGGTGATGTCATCAAACCACTGCTCGCGGTCGGCAGACATCAACCGGGCGCGCTCACGCTCTCCCAGCGTCCCCCCACCCTCCAGGTAACTAATTTTCTGCTGTAGTCAGGATGAGGCACCTTATCGTTTTCTTTCCTTAATAGTCCCCGTTAAAGCAAAACATATGTTATAATATCTAATGTACAAGTGTAATTAGACTAAATTAAAGTTGGTATTTTTCTCCTCGCCAGTAGGGGGCAGTGTTCAAATGACAAGCATGCGTGAGAAATCTGTCAAGAATGATCATGTGTCACTATTTTTTTTTAAAAGAGCAATATGTGTAATAATATAATAATAATATATGAGCACAAATGATGAACAAATTCAATTGGACATAGTCAGATGTTCTCGATCTGCACCTTTCTTCCAGGAGGGTTGAAAAATGTGGCCCCGGTAGTTCAGACATGTCTAAAATGTGCCTGTCCCTGCAGAGGACATGGCAACACGCAGGTTGAGGAGATTTGACACCACTCACGTGTTAATGGAATCCTGCCACCGCCGAGTTGTGGCTCTTTGATCCATTTGTGGCAACGCTGAGGAAGCCTCTCAACCCTCCTTTTATATTCCGTCAGCTGGTTTAAACTGTCACATCATGCTTTTTATTGAGTCTCCTCTTCCGTCCCTGCTCCATCTACGCACCTACAGTTCCTTCTTTCTCCAAAACCTCCCCCCTCTGCTCCTCCTCTTCTGCCTCTCCCTCAGCTACATCTCACATCCATCTCTCTTTTTTCCTCCTTCCATGTGACTGCAGCCATTTTCTCACCCTACCTCGAACCAGCCATACTCAGCCTTTCGGTGATCCTCAGACGGACCCCAGGTAGCTTTTTACCTGAGCGTGCATGAAGCCCCTTTCCTGCATCTCCACCCTCCAACACCCCCTCACCTCCAACATGTTTGAGCACCAGCCTGAAGATGCTCACACTTGGAAAACCAGTGTTACGTTGTATATATTTCTTCTTTCTGCAAACGATCAAATGTATACATCGACTCTGTAGGTAGTTGAGGAGCTACATGACACTTCATCCATCCAGCATTCTCTTTTTTTATTGCTTCAGCTGTTCTCTTATAGACCTCCTTAATTCTTAGATTGCTGGATGTTCACGCTGGTGTTTAATGCTGCCAGATTGATGTCGGCAGTTCTGAGAATGGATGAAAGGTCTGCGGTCCAGCAAACCGATAGAACCTTTATGTTTATTTGCAATAACACGCGTTCGGAACTAGCGCGGACTTCCTTTACAGGTTCTCCTCTTTGCTGCTTCAACCTTTTTCTGCAAAAAGAAAAAAAAAAACCCGCTGACAGTTGTATTTTCCCGCCAGCCGCAACCATCGCGTTCACCCGATCTGCCGAGAGGAAGCAGTCAGGTTACTGCGTTCCACTAGAATGGCCCGCGCCTATTCTGAGGGCGCCTACACCTCCGACTATGACTACGAGAGGTACTGACATGCGCTGCTGCTGCCGCTGCCGCTGCCGCTGCTGCACCCGTGCATCCGCCATCCTGTGGTCTCCTCGAGTCGTCCCTTTGTCCGTCTTTAATTTTCCCAGCGCTCGATCATGTGATGACTGAGACGATATCCTGCCCGATATCTGGGGAAGTCATCACGGCTCTGGAGTCGTGGGTGTGACGTGATGAAACCCGCCCGCCTCCGGACGGCGAGGCTCAGAGCTTTGTGTAGCTGACAGCCACCACGTTTCTCCATGTGTGTTCTTTATGTACCCATGTACATGCGAGCAACAGTGGGATGTCGATCACTGCTTTGTGTGATTCCTGCCTCTGTCCTTTCTTTGTGGGGGGGCTGCTTATTGCTCACCTGGACAATGACATCTCTGATGCATTGCTGTGGGCTGGACAGGAGCCTTATCGATGCAGCATGGGCTTGTGGGTCATTTGTGGATTGAAAGGCCCACTGACGCCCATCTGTCCCCCGGAGCCACATCCCCTCCATCGATAAGAAGGAAGAACCCAACATTGCATTAAATCTACCTACCTACCTACACGTGTGACCCAGATTCAGGGTCAGAGTCATTTCCTGTCCCTCGCCTTGGTCCTGAAATACTGTATAGCTGAATTCAGTCCTTCCTCCATGTTTGTGTACCTTTAACCTGACAGAGTTGTTGTGGAAAAGTGCTCAGTGTGAACTAACCTTTCCTCCTCTACAGAACCGTTTCTCAGGAAAACAGATTAAAAGTAAAAAGAAAGTAAAAAGAAATTGGGAAAAAACAGAGAAGAAAACGGACGCATTGTGAAGAGAATGAGTGGAGACGCCACGATTTTGACATGTGATTAATTTGAGGGGATTTGTGCCCTGAATGGGTACCAGTCGTCTTTTTAAGGAGAGGAACGATTTATCATGTCGTACGTAATTAAAGTGACAACAGAAAACATATGACAGCAGAAGCTGGAAGGTTTTGTGCAGGTGAACACAGGAAGTCAACTTTGTTTTCATGCTACAAAAGGTTGCAGACACTAAAACAATGGAAAGAGAATATGGAATAGAATGGAGAATATTGAAATCACTTTAGTGCTGGGGTGTCTCAGCAGTGGCAGTTTCCCATTATCTGGAAACGCAGGCAACATTTAGAATCATAAAGATGTTTTTTTGGTGTCTACCGTCCTGATTAGAAGTAGCTCCTGCTGATTTGTGCTGTGCGCACAGTTTAAGTCAAGAGCCGACTTTAAAATATTTTAAATTAGCAGAAAAACAAAAGTGCTTTACCTGTTTTCTCCCCTTTTCTTGAGCCATTCAGGTCACCCAGAGCCGATTCCCTCCTCCATGTGCCAATACTTGTAAAGGATTTCAGAACATAACGTAAATGCGATCCGGAGGTGCACTTTACCCGCCCCACACACCCCTCCCTCAGAGAAACGCTCCCACCACACAAAGATCCTGCTAGCTTTGCACAGTCTTCGCTGTTACCTGTGTTTCCCATACCTGTATTTTTCACTGAACCTTTTCAATGTCATTTAGTAGCTTCTTTTAAAAACATATCTTGCAATTTAGCAAATGCACACTCACCTGCAGGCATCAAATTTACCTTTTTATGATATGCTCAAATGAAAAAAAACACAGGTATGTTGGTTAAACCAAATGCATTCGAATGTGGCCGACGTGCACGACAGCGGCGTTTTGGGACTGCCACGGTTTTCTTCTGACCTCCATACTGTCCTCCCTGCCAGCATACTGTCCCTGCCATGCTGGGGCTCCCACTCAGTGCCTGCCTATCTCTTCAATAACCTCTGTAGGAACCACGGAGCCATGGATAGACATGAGTATCACAGCAGGTCCCGCTCCGCAGACCAGAGGCCCACAATAGAGCGCCCCACATGCCGCTCGCGCTCCACTGAACGCCCCCACGACTCGTCGCTCATGAGGTCCATGCCGTCCCTGCCGTCGGGGAGGTCCGCCCCTCCCTCACCTGCCTTGACGAGGTGTGACCCAGATTGGAGACGCTAACCAGCTTAGCACAGAGTCAGAGTTTGAGTTGTACAAGCATTTCCCAGAGGCACAACCTCTCTGACAGGAGAGAGATGATTTCAATCAAAATCAACAAAAAAAGCTGATATTAATAGAAGCTAAACCTTGCTGAGCACACCATTGCTAATGCTGGCTGAGCTGAGAGGGGAGCAGAGACGCGGATGCGGCCCGCGGTGCCTCAGGCGGCTAATTAGCCAGGCTAGCTTTATTCCCTCCCTCGGAGCAGTTGTGCCTCTGCTAAATGATTGAGCAACCAAGCCCTTTCAAAACCAAACCTGTTCAGACCCCCCCCCCCCCCACCACCACACCACCACCCTGAGCCTGACTAACTCACAGAATGAAGCAGATCTAAAGCATCACTACCACCTACCTACCCCCCCCCTCCTCCCAGTATACCTTCCCTCCCTCAACCCCACCCACCGAGCCACTTTCTGTTTTGTCCCCAAAAGCACTGGTGCTTTATTTTCTTTACACATGTTCCAGGCACGAGCGTCCCAGCGACACCGCAGACAGCGTGCTGGCTTTAATTTGGCCCACACTGCTCATACGCCTGTGTGAGTATAGCAGCGATGGGCCAACATTTTCCTTTACTTTCATTACTAACATCAGACAGTGTGGTTTACCCAGTTTTCCGTTTTCTCCTTTTTTATTTATTATTTTGAGTTGCAGCCTTTTGGGGACACTCTGAACGCATGGTCGCACGGGTCTGCTGTTTCTGCATTGGACTCTTCTCTCTTTGCAGCTTGATGAGGCGACCGTACATGCGGTTCACACCCGGCATCTTTTATTGCAGCCCAGTTCCCCCACTGTCAGTGTTCCCCCCCACTCCCATGCCATGTGCCAAACATCATTGCCTCAAACTACCTTAAAAATCCCACATTGTTTTATGACTAGCTATGAGATTTTGAAAGGACTCCTAATTTGTTGCCCTGACTGATGCAGCCTTTGTCTCCTCACACTGTGATGTGGGTGTAACATGGCCAGGCTCCGCATCCTCCATCAGACGACCCCTCCCCAGCTGTTTCTCACCACTCTGTCCGCCACTTTTTTTGTCGTGTAGGGCGCATCCTCGCAGCGGATCGGTACAGACCAGTCCCACAAGTACGCCCATGTCTGGCCGGAGAGGACGGCAGCTCCCGCAGCTCCCACCCACGGGAAAGGACAGAAGTAAGTCAATGATCTTCTTCAGCGGTGGAGATGTAGCGGCTCAGCTGACGGCGGCGTTGGATTTTTATTGAGTGTTTGATGTTGACGGGAAGATTTTCTCGGGAATCTGCGCTAAGTCTGTAGCTTTACTCGTGTTGGCGATGGCATTTACCCTCCATCCATAACATCTGGGCGATGTTCCTTTTCCATTTCTCTCTCAGAAGATGGAGACGAAGGAACAGAGTCTCGTGAAGGTCTGTGCCCGAATGTCAGGGTTTAGTCTTTCGGACTGGGAGTGCTGGTTTTGCTCTGAAGGCCTAAACTCTGTCTGCAACAGTGGGCTTTGAACCCACTCCCCTCTGTTGCAGTGGAAATATCGTGTGCAGTCACCTCCCCGCCTGTGTGGATCCTAACCTTCGCTGCTCCCTCGTCTTCGTTAACTTGAGGTTTTCAGATTTGGGGTTTTTGTGAAGGGTGAAACGCAGAAATGGTATGAGAAAAAGTGGCAGAAGTCTTTCACCTTGGAGAGTCCACGAGGGCTTTCCCGTCTGTTCCGTACAGCTGGCAGCCAGCTCGTGTTCCTGCCCTCCCTCTCTTCCTCATCCCTCTCCCAGTCCCACCTCTCTTCCGCGTCAGTGCCACCTGTATATCGCTGTGATGCTGTCGGTTACCTCGCTCTTCTTCCTCTGTGGTGATATTTCCTCTCCCTTTCCAGTGCTTCTCTCTATTTTTATCTATGCTCGCTCCTTCTCTCCATTCACTGGCGTCTCCTCACTTTGCAGTATACAAATGGCGGTGGGGGAACGTATTGATCTGACCTTTCGCTGCTGATGCTGCTCCCTCAGAGCCACACGGCAGTAAACCTCTTTACTTTGTCTGAGTCGCTCTTATTCGCTTTGCATCACAAATTACCGTCACGTGTAATATTTCTATCATATTCATCCTCGATTGGCTCTAGATTGACTTACAGGCTTGAATGAATGGCCAGATTGTTGGCAGGAAGCGGAACTCCCCGCAGTTTCCACTTCCTACTTTCCCATCTGTTTATCCGTCCTTTGACTGTGTCATGCCGATGCGCCTCACCACGCCAACGGAGAAGTAAGGTCGGAGCACAATCCAGTTCTGCTGCTGTGAGAAGAAAGAAAGCAGCAAACATGTGCGACTCCGTGTGTTTGGCTGTGGATCCTTTGAGTGCAACAGATGCTCGCCGGTGTCGGAGCGCATACAGATCACCGCGTCACGTTACTGTGATTCGCGGCACCTTCATTCATTTCACAAGCCTCCATCTGTGTCTCTCCTCGCAGCAGACTGTGAGGAAAAACCTCAGGGCCCGCCGGTAAATGGGAGGAAAGGCAAGTGGTCTGAGCTGTGTGATCGTGTGACTTTGTCTCTCTTCTCAGCACCAGTTAGAATCTCACTTCTACAGATCTGACTTTTTTCCCTTTCCCTTTTGAATCACACATAAAAACAAGTCTCAGTATTAATCAGTTAAATGTTTTGCCTACATTTAAGCAGATTATTCAAATATTGTGGTGATTTACTTTAGAATATGTATGTGTAATGATTAACTTAAAGTAGTGTCTTCATTGAATCACATTTCTGAATTATGATTCATAAAATGATTTCCAGATTTGTGGTGCGTGACGTCATGACTATTGGCATTACCCTTGTTGGCCAGAAGATGGCGCAAACATCCTTTTTTTGATGAAGAGCTGTCCACGAGTTCAGTGCTGAACGCGCTGCCCGTGCTGTCGAGACCCATTTGAGTTTAGATATAAATGCAGTGTGTGTGTGTGTGTGTGTGTGTGCCTGTGTGTGTGTCTCTGTGTGTATTTGTTTGTGTGTAGAGGTCACATGGGAGGACCAGCAGTTAGGGCTGAATGGTTCTCTGTGTAATGGAGGGTCACAGCCAAACCCCTTCCTCACTGACACAGGTTGGTAGGTCTGTGTGTGTGTGTGTGTGTGTGTGTGTGTGTGTGTGTGTGTGTGTGTGTGTGTGTGTGTGTGTGTTTCTAGCATATGCCTTTAGAATTTCTTTAAAATTATGAGTCCATGATGTGGTTTTGCTTATATTCAGAGAATGGCACTTCTGCCTGATTGAGTCTACGGGCGTCATGGTGATGAAACCAGATCTTTGAAATGATGTTACCATTATCCATTCATGATCTTTTTTTAAAATCACATTTTATATGAACTAGATACTTTGCAGATGTTCAGCAAAATCATCACCTTTTTTAATCAGAGTAAAACCTCTTATAGAGTTTTTTCCCACCATCTTTTTCATGGACCCATATTAAATGCATCTTTACAATCTCTCCTCAGTTCTCTCTCGGGGGGTTTCTGCTCTGGTTTTTCTTGTTTGTGTGGCGTTTCTGTTCTTGTATCAATTACAGCCTTGCCAAGTCAGACCTGGAAAAGCCTCTCGATCTAAAAGGCTTGGTCAGGCTGCTGGAGTTTTTCCAGGTCGGCCTCTGGGTGGCGTCCTACCTTAATGTCATCGGTTTGATTTTGCGGTGCAGCGTCAGTGCTGATGTCTCTAAATCATTTCAGACATCTTTCCTCTTGGAAACACCGATTTAACCACAATCCTGGTACTTTCTAAAATATTCTTCATCATTAGTAATGAAGAAAATGGGTGTTGCTAAGGTAATGCCACCACCAGCATCTTTAGGTGCTGTGGCGGCTCAACATGCTTCCATGGAAACATGTCTGCCTCCTCTTGAATTAAGCCTCATTTGTGTCACTGGGTGATTAGTTGTGCCCACACAGTGGGATTTACTCTGGTGGCTTCAGATGCAGCTTTGTTCCAGTCAAAATCAGCACACAGGGTACAAGATCACTAAAACTAAAAATACATAAAAAACAAACAATATAATCCAATAAAGACCAGCATGTAAAGTGTTATCAGTCAATGCAGAGGGTTGATGGGCAGCAGATAATACCCACACCTGTGTTTGTCTTAATATGCCACTTTCTTACCCTGCTGAGCTATACGATGCAGTCTAAGTGGCCAGGAAATAATCCCCTGCCCTCTTGATTATCATTTGACTCTGGAATGACGTGATGTTCACCACCACAAAGAGATGAAAGCTGCCCGGGCAGATGGCGCGCGCTGTCTTTTATTCATGGGACACTTCATTATTCTCCCTAAACTGAACAAAATGCAAATTTAGTGTATGAAAATGAAGTCTGATGAGAGTGGACTTCTTGTTTTTCTATCCTCCCAGCTGTCAGCGTTGGTTTTGTCAGAACTGTGGGCCAAAAAGAGAACAGAAAGGAGATGGGGGGGGGGGGTACTGAGTCTGCTGAGGGGTTTCAGTTTGTGCTGACTGGACTCATGATGTGGGTCTGCGTGTGGTTGTTCGCGGGGGACTAAAGCACACATGGAAGTGTTTACAGGCCGACATGAAAGCACGGTTTACTCATAAAGAGGCAGAACACAAGGTCCTCTGGAGTGTTACAGGTTCTCTGCAGGCTGAGCGGAATAAAAGGACATGAATAATGTGCGGGGGGGGGGGGGGATATGCAATCGGAAGCAACAGAAATGCCTGAAAGCAAATTAATCATGCAGTTGCATAACTGTCTTCCAGATACTGTAGTGTGTAACCTGTCTGCTGCGCGCGCACGTGTGTGTGTGTGTGTGTGCGTGCGTGCGTGCGTGCGTGTGTGCGCGCTTTATTTGCAGTGTTGATTTTCTTCGGCCTCTCTTCTGCATTGCTCCTCTGTGCTCTCACTTTGTTTTCTCCTTTATTTTTCATTTCCTTGTTATTTTTCCAGGCTGTCTCCCTACAGCTGCCCCATGCAGACTCAAGTGACATCTCCTATTTGCCCCCTTCCTTCCTCGCTTCCTACCTCCTTCCTCCTCTCCTCACAGAGTATATCTGTCGTTTGGGACATTAACGCCTCTTTGCTGTTGCAGCTCTTCTTCCTAAACTCTTGGCCTCTTGCCCTCTCCCGACTGTGTCCATGGTGGATTTTGCTGTTACTTTACGGTTTTATTTGTGTGTTCTGTGCTCGTTTTTGTCATTGTTGTGTCGTATTTGTTGTTGTGTTGTGTCCCCCCCTCCCCTCCTCTCTCACCCTCAACATCCTCAACTGCCTCTTGGCGATGTTGTACCCCTCCTCCTTCCTTCCTCTTCTTCGTTGTACCCCCCCCCCCTTGCCCTCGGCGCATCCTCTCACATCCATCTTCCTGTCCTCTGTCTGTGTCTGTCCATTCTGTGATGTGATCCCAGAAGACATGGACGCAAGGTGGACGAACTCAGGTCTGTCCCTTCTCAACCTTCTCATTTCCCCTCCTCTCTAATCTCTTTTCTGGCTTGCCCTCCCTCTCACCTGCCCTCATCTCCATCATCTTTCCTCTCTTCACTCGCTCCTCATGCGCTTGTTTTATCACTAGTTTTTGCTTTTTCGCACTCTGATTTTGCTGTTCAGAGGCTTTTTGTTGCTAATGTTCACCGCTTGTTCACAACCGATCATGAAATGGGAAAAAAATTCTCCTTACTCGGCTCTTTACTCTCTGACTTGCCCAAAATTTTGCTGAATGCATTTCTTTAATATAATTTATAGTCAGACCTCTAATCTCATTCAAAGAAATAAAACAGGAGACAGAAGCTGACATCCAAGGCACATAGTTAGTTCGAATAAATAGTCCCCCCCTTGTAAGGACACTCCACGGACTCCTGTCATCACAGCTAGACTTCCAGCAGAGATTCCAAGAAATTATCATGGAAATAAAACACATTAATTAGGAAGCCTTGGAGGTTTGGACAGAGCTTGACAAGCTGTTTTTAGTACAAGCTGAGAGATTCAGTCATCTTAAATTACCAGTCTGTGTCCAAGGACGAGACCAGGGACAACACCAGATATGTAACGTGTATTTAACTGTGATTACATATTCTTGTTCTGCAGCCCAATTTTCTGCCGTGTTTAAGTGATATACTTAAGCACTTTAAAAGTTCTCAGACTTCTTAAACCTCATTTGTTGAACAAGAATCACGACTTTCCCTCGTTCCCAGCATCAGAGCTGTTTTTTTCCTGTGTTTGGCAGGTATACAGTAGCACAGGCTCTATAATTGATCTACGCAATTAAAGGTGCAGACAGTGACAATAGCAGATGACATAATGGGCGGTTTGCTCTGTGCTTCTCTTATCTGGCTAGAATTTAGAGAGAATGAGAGTGTAGGATTTGAGATTTGATTACCGGTATGTCAATTTTAATCAGAAAGACAAAGGGATGGGAAAAATATCACCTTTCCTACAGTACCTGCACTCGTTCATTGGCTTGAACTGCACCGCTTTTCTTTCTCGTGCGTGTCAGTATGTGTGTGTGTGTGTGCCTGTGTGTGTGTGTGCGTGTGTGTGTGTGTGTGTGTGTGCATGCACGGCGGCCGTACGTGTGCGTCCACATTCACCCTGTCACTGCGGTCATATCACACAGAGGGAGAGCCAGGGAGCATGTTGAAAGACTGGTGGCCAATCAGATTTTGGGTGTATTAGAAAGCGTTTGTTGGGAAATTTTGGCCTTTTCAGGTTAGGATTTGCTTCTGTATTGATGAGCGACGTCTGGGTCACATAGAAGATTGGTGAGGCCACATTTCTAGATGGTTTGATAGGTTAATCCTCACTAGTGGTTAGCGTCAGCTTGTTTTGAAGCACTGGACCATTCAGCTTTTCCCCATTAGACGTGTCTCTTCATGGCTCAGCTGCAGCTCCTCTTCCATCACGACACCTCGTCCCTCCATCCAGCCTCCATCAGCACCGTCTCCCCCAGCTGACAGTCTCCCATCTCTGTGCTCAGGTCTGGACATGGAGGAGAGAACCAGGCAGATGAAGCTGAAGATGAACAAGTACAAGCCCGGAGCTGGCTCGGACTCCAGACTGGAGCAGGACTACCACAAGGTACCGCACCTCTGCAAACTCCGGGTGTGTTTCGCTCCCTCCAGCTGCAGCAAACACCCACCTGTGATGTGCTGTTTGCGCAGTTGCGCTGGGTCACGTGGCGCATTTTGCAAGTCAGGCGTGTACACACGTGCGCATTTTAACGACAGGTTGTGCTCATACACTGATAATGCTAACAAAAACACACCAGAGCAGAAAAAAAACCACTCCAAACTACTTCTGAAAAAAGCCTGCACGACACGAGCCTTTAGCCTTTTCTGTTGTGAAGTCAGGGAATGTGACAGTGAGTGTTTGCAGAGGCCACTGTTTACTACTTAGTTCTCGCAAGGTCCCAAACGTGTTTGGAGAGCTCAGAGCGGCCTGAGTGAGCCTAATGCTGCCTCCCCAGCTTTCCTTTTAAGTCAGTGGTATGAAGCTGCAGCACCACTCCGTGTTTTTGTTTTTGTCTATAAAAAGCAGACACAACCTTCACTTCTCCTTATCTGCTCTATAACCTCCACCGCTGAAATGTAGTTGTAAATTACAGAAGGCTTCTCTTTAATGCAACACGGTATGCCCACCCTGGACGGCTCCATCGCAGGGCAAAGTCACAATTGGGGGCAATTTAGAGACTCTAAATTGCCCCCAATTGTGACTTTAATTTGCATGTTTGGGGTCTGTGGGTGGGGCGACTGGGATACATATGAACCTGGAGTACATCTACAGTGGCAACATGCCAATGATAAATCAGAATTCTTTTGCGTCACCAGAGCTTATATCATTCTTGGGGGGGGCACTTTTAGTAGCGACGTGAGCTGTTTGTCTGACGTCAGACCGGGCTCGGTGTTTACATCAGGGTTATTCTCTCTGCGTGTTGGTATCCAAATATTTCAAATTCCTTTTTGAAGCATATGCACACTTAATCTTCCTCCCTGCAAGCTGCAGCTGCTGGAACTAAAACACACAACCACACGCACATACACACACGCACGTTGCCTGGAATCCACCACCTGCATCACTGATTTCATGGTCTTCTGGTCGGGCATCAACCCTGACAGATCGTGTCCCGAAATCCCACCTCATCACGATGACCAGACGAATGTTGCATCTCTCAGAGTTTATTGACCTCTAATAAATTATTGGATGTTTGTTTTCTATTGGTGTCCTTGTAAGCATGTCAGGTCGGGCTAGTTTTGGACATGGAGATGGGACGACTGTTCCACTGTAGGTTTGAATCGCCTCCAAACTGGTGTGAGAAGCTCCCCCATGAATGCAGAGAACCCTCCATCCTTCAGACTTTCTGAGAATCGAGGATGTGTTTTAGTTCCTTTGCTCCAGTTACATTTATTTCAAGCTGGCTAATAGGAACGTGTAGGATGAGCTAAAGAAGCCCACCTGACTGACTAATGAGGCTGAGCGATGTTTCTAATGTCAGATTCCACCTCTTAATAAGCCGAATATCCAAAGCCAAAGAACCGTAATGAGATCGACTGTCAGCACAAAAAACGACTCCTTCCGCTGCTGATGGTGTGTAATGATTTACTGTTGGCTCTGTCCTCCACAGGAACATCTCTCTGGCACCCACAGTGCGTTTTCATTAAGAAGGGTTAATTAAGAATAGAAACTGAGTACACGTCCCAATAATTCTTTGGGAATTTAGATGCTTTGGAGTGTAATTAAGAGAGCTTCTTTTAGTTGTTATCATGTGTTAGCAACAATGCTAAACAATGAAAGTGTGGAAATGTGGAATTGGCAGTGAAAAAATCCAGTTCCCCCTCCACCCCAGCACCCCCCCCACACACACACACACTCACACACACACAAATACACACAGAATTCACACCACAGTTCTTTACTTTTTACAGCTTTTATTGTCTCAGGCTGCTTTTCTAGAAGTTTTGCCTCATAATGCCTCTTATGCAATAGCTTCACAGCTCTTCTTTCTGTTCTTTCTGCACTATTAAGTCAACATTACTTCTCCCACATCAGCCTCTTTCTGCAGCAGAGCTCAGCTCATTCGTGACTGCTGCTCCTTAAAAAGCTAACAGCGTCTGCCGTCATGTAATGTTTGATTAAAGCGTGTTTCTTCCAGAAAAAACCTTTTCACCTGACACGTAACCTCTTGTGTGTGTTTTATTGTCTTTGCAGCGCTCCGGCAGAGATCTGCGGGGATCCGATAACCTGTCGGCCAAGTCATCGGACAGCGATGTAAGCGACGTGTCCGCTGTCTCGAGAACCAGTAGCGCCTCTCGGTTCAGCAGCACGAGCTACATATCTGTCCAGTCAGAAAGGCCGCAGGGGAACCGCAAGATTCGGTAGGCTGACCTCACATGAGGGGACATTGGACATTGTCTCTCTGTTACGGAGCTGTAATCAGGACTGGACGACCACCCCTCCTTCAGCTGTTGACTTGCCTGTATGCAGCGGGTTGCCACGTCCAAACGTTTCAGCCTTGAAACAGTTTGGACCTGGTAAAAAGCACAAAGGGGAAAACGCTCCGCCCACTGGCGGCGTCATTTTCCCGCTGTGGCGAGTTCAGATTTGGCTCCGCTTCAGATCAATTTGGAACCAAATGATTGAACTCTGCTTCTGCAAGCAGCAGGCGGGGGGGTTGTTCACGTCTGAAGACACACAAACATGAATAAAACTGCATCTCCTTGTCTCATAGCAAAGCAAAGACGAACTTCACTTGCACGAAGCTTTGCTATAAGTGTCAATTTCAGCTTTTTGTGCTGAGCTGACTGTTTTTGGCTGCGCTGCGTCTCCATGTTTGTCTCTCTGTTGGCTCTCTGACCGTATTCATGCTCTGTCTGGTTTCCTTTCTGCTTTGCATGTGCTGCTCTCTTGCATCCGTCTCCAACTTCAGCCCGTTGCGCTCGAGGAGCCACTCTCAGGAGGGGGATGAGCACTTAGGGGGGGTGCTAGAGGAGGAGGAAGCAGGTGGACGGGGCAGAGAGGGAGAGAGGAGGGCTGGCAATGAGGGGCGATCGCAGGGGGAGAGGGAGCGCTCAGTGGGGAGGGTAGACTCAGAGGAGCAGCAGGAGGATTTGGTGGAGAACGAAGAGGACGTGCACCAGAGGAGTGTCTCAGAGACCGACCTCAGGTAACACGTGTGGAAGCCTCCACCTGCAGAGTCCTACTAACAAAAACAAGACCCAGATCTCCCATTAATACTGACTTTCTCCTCTTCCGCCCCTGTGAACCTGTTACTGTGGCCCTGTTGCCCCCAACCTCCACCTTACTGTAGCTGTAGCACCACGGGATCATCGTAGCACCTTGTCCACAGTTTAATAGCTAAAGCCGCCACTTATTTCCATCAGACGACAATGTAACATTTATTTTTATTACTAAAGACTATGTTAAGTGAATATTTATTGTAATTTAATTTAGATTTGATGTAATTCCCAGAAAATTTCTTTTGCTATCCTTTGTCTTTTCTTCCGAGAAATTAAAGTATATTCAGGCACACATACGTGTTTGAATGCATGTATGGAACTCATACAACTCTTTACTCCCCAGATATGAAGGCTATATTTAACATAATATCAATTTGTCCCAGTCGCAGGAGGGCCTAGCTTATTTCTGAAGAGACGCGTTCGAGAAAGTGTCAAAAGTGTGTCAAGAGCAAAGAACAAATTTTCTCCAAATCCCACAGCGGGACACGAGCTGAGCTCCCTCCTCTAAGAAGATGTCCTCGCAATCTAATCACCTTCACAGCAGGACCCCAGTTAGTGCGCATGAATTTAGGAGCTGCAGAACCTCTGATAGGTGATTAAGTCTGCACCAGAGTGTAGAACGCCGTGTAGGGCAGGTGTAGGAGGGAGCAGATTACTGTTACCTGCTCTGGGCGGACTAAAGCCGTCCCCAGTCAGCGTGATGTTCTGTGCTGAAGCTGCCCTCTGTGTTGCCTCACTGGTCTCTGTGTGTCTGTGTTGGGACATGCTTCCCTGCTTTGTCTGAGGCCCGTCTGCATCTGCGCCTCATCATTCCAACTTTTCCATATTCCGCCGCTTACTCATCGACATGCCCACCCTGTGTGACTCCACAGCCGTGCCACCAGTTCACTCTCAGTGAGATCACTGGAAACATTTTAAAACATCCTTGAGATGCTTTTCCTTCCTGTCTGAAAGTGAGCTGGAATAATCCTGCTTCCCGACTTCTCTTTCATGTGATAACCCCACTTTTCCTTCATGACAGCTACAGTAGATCTGTAATATTTCTTCAACACACCAGTTCTTTACTGGGGAAAACAAAAGAGGGGATTTAACTGGGATGTTGTGTCCATGACAGTCAAACAGACTCCATAAACCTTCTTGGTGGAGGTAATCAAATGCTAAATGCTGCGCTGCTAACTAAAGGTGTCAATGTGCTTAAACTCAATGCAAATATCGTGGCACGCATGCAAATAAACAGATCAGATAATACATAATCTTCAAGTTTCTCCTCAGATTGGCAGGTAAAGGTATCATTTTTACTTCAATAAGAAAGGACACGGAGCAGTAAACAGTAGTAAACATTAGCCGATGTTGTTCTGTCTGACATGGAGGAGGATTACTGTTGAAACTATTTGTTAAATAAATGAGGTGATTAACCTGTCAAGACATCAAAAAATGAATATGACCTTTATTTAATAATATTTAATCCAATAATGTTTTGCGTGAGACATGGAAAAACAGCTTTGTATGTACTTAAATCAGGGAAAGACCTCTTTAAGTCTTTAAGTCCAGCGAACATCAAGACGTATGATTACAGCAAATAAACAGGTGGAGGTTGAAACGCTCGCAGCATGAACAGATGAAAGGTTCATTCGCTGCTCCTTGGGTATGAAAGGCGCCGGCTACATTTACTCATGACTCATCTATGTATTGAGGTCACTGTGTAAATATGCATCTGCTGCACGTTAAACAAGCCTGTGGGTGACGGCTGCAGGTACAAACACTTTAACGGACGGAGGCGAAAACACACACACGCGCGCCCGTGATGCCTAGAGGCCTACAGGTACATACTGGAGCCTCCCATCAGCATGTCTAGAGACTCCTGTTCCTTACTGTTTCCATACCAACATTTGATTTTAATAATAATACTCAGAGCTGTGTTGAAAAGGATGTGTGCATGCTAATGCTATAGGCAGGGGCGCAGTTACCATGGAAACCCATTCTTCCACCTCACCTGACACCGAAGAAGTAGAGTCTGACAGTGGCTGTGGTGTCATGACTTTCCGCTTTCTTTGTTGTGTTTTAATCTTACATCACAGCAAGTATGAAAGTATGAAAATAAGTAAATAAAACCCAGGTGTTGTTTCGGCCACGGGGGAAATCTCGGTCCGGTTGACAACACACGGTGAGCAATCCACACGCTGTGTTCTTGACACGGATCTGGAGAAATTCCGCAGATCCTGGTGCTTGACGCAGAGCGACGGACGCGGCAGCCAAGATCCGCTCAGGAGGACAGTAATTAAAGAGGAAACAGTGAGCTAATGGTGGCAAACAGGCACTTTCCCCACACTTGTGTTTATTTTCAATCAGCCTGGCAGGTCCAACGTGTCCAGGTACACCAGTAAATCATCCTTTTGGATCAACAAAAAGGGAAGCGCGTCAGGAGAATGAGTAGGTTTTGAACTGGATACAGCTGAGAATGGTCCTCCAGTCCAGTATATACAGACCTGTTGATTCCAGCAAGTCTGCAGGGATGGAACATGAAGACAACTCTGGACCCTACTTCTTTATTTACCCCCTCTTGTCCATTTTCTGGGCGTGAAAGCGTTGCTGTCCTGTGAGGAGCAGATGAAACGAGACCTGGCTGCCACGATACTGACATTTAAGATATCGCCCACATCCACATCCACCTGTGGCGTTGTCAGCAGCGGAGCCGGCTTCAAAGCTCCGGGCCTGCATTAACTGATCAAAGCCACTAATCCTCCAATAAACAGCTGATGTTTATATATGAAATCGCAGGGGGATCCATCAAGGAGTCAGTTGAGAAGAGCGGCTGAGATGCTTCAGACTGAGACGGACATATTTCCCCACCAATACCTTTCTGCAGACTCTATACACAGGCATACACATCAGTTGAGCAGGTGATGAGCTGCTCTCCTCCTCTGTGGCAATCATGCGTGCGGAAAACAGAGGATATAAAGCCAAAAATTGCATAACCCTCCGTAATTAGGCCAGGCAGCGTTGCCTCCTTACTTACAGCAAATGAAGACGTGCTCTCGGTTCTGCGCAGCCTCTTCACTCTTAATGAGACTGACGCTATTGTTTGATATGTCGGAGCATCACTTGATGAAGCCTCTTTGAAAATGGGTCAATTGTGCAAACACATCGACTCTCTTCCTGTCAACGCGTCTCTTCTGTCCGTTACAGCTGCTCGAACGGCGAACGGCCAGGCTGCCTCGTTAATAGATAGCAGCCGGAGGCTACTGCATATAACTCATCCTATTAAAAATGCACAGCCATGTGATACAGAATGTAATTTGTCTCTTGGTGATGATTTTACTAGCCGAGCTAAAATAAGAGCCTAATTTGGACTCTGGCCTAGTTCCATGTGAAGAGCAAGTGCTGGCGAGCAACGCTGAAGACGGAGAAGCTCTGTCAGGTTTAGTGTCGTGTGTTTACGTCTCCACGTGTGCAGGAGGAGAGCAGGACACCAAATAAACCTACAATTACACAGGAATCCACACGAACCGCACAGCCATTGTTGTAAAGATTTGATCCCTTTTCTTTCATTAGGACACATTTATTTTTAATTTTGCCACTGCAGGAAAAGCAAAGCAGCAGCACCGGCATAAATGTGTTCCAGGGTTTTCATTGTCAAAGTAGACACTCAGATTTCCTCCACCAAGCAGGTGTCACATAAATATGCACCACCAACATAAAAGAACAATCCGTTTGTAGGCGTTTTGTCAGAAAACTGGCAGTTGCAACGTTAATCTTTACACGGGTGAAAAACAATGACTTTCAAACTTGAAACTGAGCGTCAGACAAGTGTGTTGATGTCTCTAATTATATCACTGGGATATTTAAAAAAAACTGCTTGTCTCAAAGGAGAAACTGGCCCAGAAATCCAGTTATTCCAAGATTTAATGAGCTAAACACAGCAGAGGGACGCCTTGAGTTATACTGAGCCGTGCTGTAAGTCATGAACTCCTGTACCTGAACTCTTTCCTTGTCTCCTCTCCTCTTATCTTCCCTCCTCCTTCCATCCTCTCCTCTGGGCCTCCTCTCTCTCTCTCTCTCTCCCCTCCTCTCCCTGCCCTCGCGTGCCCCCCCGACAATGGCGGTCGCTGACAGTGACTTTGCATCCAAAATGAAAAACAGGCAGATGGGCTCCTCCAGCGGCATGAACATGACCAAGAGCACAAGCATCAGCGGCGACATGTGTAACCTGGAGAAGACGGACGGCAGCCAATCAGACACGGCGGTCAGCACAGTAGGCACTGACGACAAGAAGAGGCGCTCCAGCATTGGTGCCAAGATGCAGGCCATGGTGGGAATGTCTCGCAAGAGCCAGAGCACTTCGCAGCTCAGCCAAACAGGTACAGTAGCCAGCTCCAACCGTGCCGTCTGTACGTCCACGTCTGCGTCCGTCCTGCGTTCTTCCCGTATGTGCTTCTCTAATCTTCCTCCTTTTTCCCTAACTTTTATCTCAAAGGCTCGTGGACTTCCAGCAGACTCCTACTCCTTTCCCTTCCCCACCCCTCCTTTTAGGTAACAAGTTTCCCGGGACTTCTCCCCTTCTCTCCTTTAACCTTCTTGTTTTTACTTTCGCTACTGCGTTTTCATGGCTGAAGTTGGCCGTTTTAGTTTGGGAAGCGTGATGCCACAGCAGCTTTACCCTCCTGCTACCTCAGCCGCTGTTCCCTGCTCATCTTTTCTAGCTCTCGCATCAATTTCATTGTGTTTAGTGCCTGTGAGACTGTGTGCACATGTATGTATGGTATACTGCGAATTATACCGTTTTTTTTCGATGAATGAAGCATTTTGTCCCAAAGAGCCACCTTCACTGGCAACTACAGTAATATTATGGCATTGTTAGCATCTATTATCCTGGAATTATTGCAGAAGCGATAAAGGGTAAAGGTGCAAGAGAAACCCGTGTATCTATGGCAACCGGAAAGCTAGGGGTGGTGCTCTTTGGCGAAACTTTTAATACTGAATACAAATACACCACAGAAATCTACAAAGCTAAAGACTTGAAGTCAGGGGTAACGCTAAGAATGAACAAATCTGGGGAAAAGCAGTCGTTTCCATAGATGATAGATTACCGCATGACAGCAGCTAAACTTTTATTTTGTGTATCAGGGCTTTGTCACTTTCCCTCTATCACCGGTATACTCTTTGCTAAGTTCCTTTTTTGAACATAATCGATATTAATCGTCCCCGGGCTGAGCTGCCGGAGCTGTGAAAAGATGGCTCGAAGAGCACTTGCAGTCTGCTCTGTTGAGGTGAAGGTCGTGCCGCTGTGTCAGGTGTCGACACAGGCACCATTCTGTCATTTAAAATTAGGACGACAAACAATGTTTAAAATTCCAATTCCTATTTGTCCTGGTCCTGTCCCACATCGGTGCCGTCTGCTGAGCGGCGGCTGCAGCACTTTGGTGGAGGGACAGTGTGATAGATGGAGGAATGGGTGCAGGGCGAGGTGAGATGAAGCGAGGCGTCGCGCGCACGTGGCGCTGCGATGCCCCGCTGGCTCGTGATTCGACTGGCACATGGGCTGCTGCTGCTCCGTAGGCTGCTGCTGTACTCATTGCTAATAAGGTATCCATATGCCGATCAGCCTTTATTTGGGAGCAGTGATGTTTCGGAGAACAAAAAGAACTCGTCATATTTGAAGTAGACTTTGAAAAGGTGGCTTTTCTCGTGGAAAAAGATAAACAATGAATCCAATGTTTGTTTGTAGATTTTTACGTTTTTAGATTTGACAGTTTGACGCCGGACAGGTCTCTCTCCAGCACCCGTTTTTACAGCGCTCTGAATTTGCCAGACCTATTAATATTTCACTCGGTCCCTCTGAGTGCATCAGCTGGCGTCTGCCAGCACACACACGTCTTCCTTTCACGAGCCGCGATCGGTTCCGCACCAGGACAAATGCTGCCAGGCTGCCTCTTGCCCTACTTTACCCTGTTGTCCCCAGATGCTCATCGTTTGATTGAAAGGTGTTTTCAAAGGATGGTTTTAAGAGCGCGCTCAATGGTCGCTGCACCCTGCCAAATGCAAGGTGGGGGTGGGCAGAAACGCCAAGAAGCACGACTCTGGCTTCTACAAACACAGCTTAGTCAGATGGAATGGATGTGCTCCCAGGTGGCCACAGTAAGTAGTGTGTACACAATCTGCAGCTGCAGAGGCTGCTGGTTTTGTCATTGCAGTGCTCAAAGGACGAGACTTTCATCCAGGAAAACAGAAAAGCGTAGCTACCCGAGAGCAACCCATCTTTCCAGTCCAGAGTGCATCACGTGACTTCCTGTCTCCTCCGGCGGGCAGCCGCTTTTGGTAAAGATCCGATCGGGAACAGCGGAAACGCACCCAGACACGTGTCGCGGCTCATGCTCCATTCATGTCACCTTCCCGGTCACACACAAAGGAAGGGGAGCGTTCAATAGGGAAAGTGAGAGTCAGAAATGAGCGAGGCGGCCTACTGTGATATGGAAAGGAATCAAAGATGGAATCATCAGCGAGCTACCTGCTCCTGCTGGAGCAGCGTTGCTGCCATTTTTGTGCTTTTCTCCTCCAGATCCTGAGAACAGAATCCCATTATGAAAAAAAGCCCAAACTGCTGTTTATACTCAGTCAGACTCCAAAGAATGCAACATGTCTCACACTCAAAATATCCACAAGCACTGACGGTAAAGGCAGATATATGTTGGCTATATAAGTCACTAATGTAAACAGAATAAAGAATGTTTTGGCTGCTTGGTTCCTCTCACCTAATCAGTCACCGGATGCTGATGAAAACCACCAAAGCCTTCAGACAAACCGGTCTGCACAGCCGCGGTAAAATAGCTGAACTCCGAACTTTTGGCTCAGGTAATTTATCTTCTGGGCTGACTCGGGTGACGGGCTCAGCAGCTGAGGATGCTAATTGATTTCCTTGGGGGCCCGAAGCTGACGCACCGCTCTCAGAATGATACATGAACAGGGCGCCTCCAGAGCAGGGATGCTGCTGCCCCAGTGTGCTCTCATTCCGGTTACTATTCTTCTCTTTAATCCCACCTGAATGTCTCTTTATGTGTCTTTTCCATCATTTTCTCTGTATTATGATCTCTTCCTCTCTCCATTCATCACGGGTCCACGTGAAAGGCTGTGAACGTTGGACAGCCTGACCTCTCAGATTAGTCATTTTCATGCACGTGTGTTGTCAAACTGCTGCAGCTGTGACGTCTAAACGACTTTACACATCCAATAGTGAATTCTCCTGTTTCTTTGGTGGAAAAAAAAAATCTGTGCACATACATAAAAAAGCAAATAAATGTACCACTAGCTTCAGCACTTCTCTGGTCATTAACTTTTAGATTTTATACGTGAGAAATACTCTGACTTGACCATTTTTGTACCCAACTTATCTGATTATTCTTGTCAAAACGACTGTTCTGTTGGGGTGATGGTGCTTGTGGGCCTCCTTTGTAGCAGTGTCAGCACTGGTTCACAGGTTCTGCATGGAGATTTTTATTTTCTACCAATTCCTGCTGTATGTGACTGCCTGTTGTGGGACATCTGTGAGAGTAGTCTTCAGTACAGCCACCGGGGGCAGCAAACAGACGTCTGCCATATTATTCGGATGAACACAAGTTTGAAACTCTGCGTGTTTCCTGTGCACCTTTTTTATGATATTCATAATTTCCCTGCAAGTCTGCTGGACGCGCTCGTTTATCATAATCCAGCTTGTTTTCATAGTCGTATTAGCACCACTGATGACCTTATACTTATTCATGAGCCAGGATGTGCATGTGGACTAAATGGGCTATTTTCACACTGAATGCAGCACATTGCGTCTCTCCAAGCAGACGCTGTACTCACAGAATGATCCACTCTGCTGTTTTCCTTCCTCCCTTTCAGTAATTATGCAGGAGCATCGTTTAATGATTTCCATGAACTCGTTTTTAACGCCATTGATGCGGCGCGGCTCGGGATCTCGGGTACCCACATCGACTCGGCCTAAATTTGAGGCTCCAAACTGTAATATTTCAATGACTCGTGCTTCTGAACTGGACGCATAGCGAACTTCCACCCTGCATTTTTAGATATCAACTGAGACTAAATTGGTAACTTCCTCTTGCAGTTGGTGCCAGTTGGAGCTGCGTGTGGTCAGTGCAACCATGTCAGCCAAACGCTTCCGCTCATTACATCCACAGTTAAATGAATGTGCTTACTGGCAGTTCCTCTTTCAGCAGGACGTGAGAAGTTCTGCTGCCGTGACATGTTTATTTATTTTTTTTGCATCTCCTGTCACATGCAACATGTGACACAACAGCTTTTCTCCCTCTCCGCATTATTTTTATTGTTTGTACCAGAAAAAGCATCCAGAGGTCGAGGGCCGGATCTGCTTTATATTTACCCCTCCCTGTTTCACACCTTCAACTCGGAGCTGACATCCATGAAGGAGTTCGCACCCTCAGTGGACTCTTTCATTGAGGGTGTGAAGAGAACTGTGGGTGGCGTCACTCATGTTGTATTTAGATTAACTGTCTAGGGAGCAAAAAAAATGTTTCAACTTATTCTATTTATATATTCTGTTCATGGTCTCTGTAGCCACTGGACATTAAAATAAAAACAAAAGAAATAGCTTAGCTTAGTTTATCTTATTAGTTTCACCTAACCTGGTTCATCTAACTACCACTAGATGAATGTAGACAAATTTTAATTAGCTGATTAAAGCAATCAAATCTTTGAATAGAGATCATCATATGGTAAATATTGCTTCATTCCTGTGCAGTTAAGCTCAGCCTGATGTTATTATTTCTCTATGAATATGGCTGCTCATGTTTAAGCCAAGTGGGAGGGCACTTCCAGGCAGCAGAGCTGGCCTTCATCATAGGTGGCAGCGGGGAATGTAAACGGAGTGAAGACGGAGCATGTCCTCCAGCCTTCACACATGTGCTTGTGTGCCCGTTTAATTGCTCATACCTGTGTGTTTACCTTCATCTGTTCACGCACGCGCCTGGGTTGGAGGCGTCCATTAAGCTGTGTTTACAGTGGATGGGACCAGAGTCGCTCTCTGACACTTGGCCCGGCTCAGACCCGTTAATCACAAAGATTTCCGAGAGGCTTCTGTCTGTGACGGCTGCCATTTCAACCGAAAATATGACTTCTTGGATGATAGCCTCTTCTTCTCACAGTGGACATTCTGGAGATTCCTGCCCACTGAGTTGATGGTTATTCCCAGTCCTGCAGGTTTGGAATTAAACCAGAGCTGATGTTCAGTGTCGTAATGTTTTCGGGAAATCAGCCATTGCCTTTGCTGCCTAAAATAGAGACCCCACCCCACACCCACCCCCTACTGCCATAAAAGTTGAGGATGTCCAGAGGATCTGACTTTCTTCAGAACTGCTGTAAGTGTGTCGCAACTGTGACCCTCCTGTTGGCTGCTCCTTCAGGTGCTGGGACAGGGGATGAATGCCCCTCTCATTTCATGTGGGTGGAAAAGCAACAGTAAACTTTTGCAACGGTCTAAAAGTTGAAAGAGCCAGCACGTGCCATATGTCTTGTTGCCATGACTGCTATGACGCATTATACACCCAGCAGAAATTAATTCTTTTTTTTTCTCCATGATTGATGATACGCTGCCTCTGCTCATGCTATTTTCTTTTCATTTCGACCAATTAGGTTCATTAACATTTGTGATTAACCAGAAGCCAGTATTATATAGTATACATTACACTAACATTATTAAACTGCGTGACACTGATTAATTTCTAATGTTAAAATCTAAGATTCACTGTCACGTTTACAGGTGTGTGTTTGTGTTTACGCGTGTGTGGGGCTGGACTGAAAATGTCCACAATACCATTGCTCACGTGCAAACTAGTCACACTATTCTGGCTGAAAAGAGGAGCTCACCCAGTTTCCTCTTAGCTGTTAGCGTGAAGTGATTTTTGCTGAGCTGACCTACATGAAACACAGAGAGGGAAGATTTGCAGTAAAGGGCATCTTCCTGGAAGTAGGTTGCAGCGTTTCTTAAAGTGCACATCTGAGAGCTAGGAGAGAAGAACTCTTGCTGTCGTTGCAATTGGACAAAAATGCACCAGAGTGTAAAAAAACCCCAGCTGGGCCTAAAATAGTGGGCCCGGTTTCAGTTGATATTCCACCTAAATCAAGCGGTGAGAGAGAGAGAGAGTGCAGAGGAGCTGAAGTTTAGCCCAAAACCATCCATTTCCTTTATGAGTTACACCCTCACACGCTGTGGCAGGTTTATCAGTGTTCCAGAGACCACCACAGAAGAAGACTCTTCTCTTTGCACAATTTTCCCAGAGTGTTTGAATAAGCTGACCTCGGATGTCTCCAGCAGGCGGGAACAGAGTGAGAAGAGGTCCATGTTTAGGCACATCTGACCCATTTCAAAGGCCGAGCTGGTCCGATTGTTTGACACTTTGGCTCCTGATTAATAGAGAAAAACAAATTTCTTCGAACTCAACGAGGCGGGATCTCCCCGCGGATAAGAGAGATTGATGGTGTTTTGCAGGTCGTGCACGTGAATACGATCAACAGCTTCTCACTTCGGAGGAGAGGCAGTGAAAGCAAAACATGAAATACTGCCAGCACAATGCAGCTGCGCTCCGGCAGCAGCCGTCAGACACGTGAACATTTAGTGATCGCCATGTGGCGGGGGCTGCTGGCGAGCGTAATGATGGCTTGTTTTTAGTGGCTTGAAGACAAGATGGGGAGGGAGCGGGGGAGGGTGGGGGGAGGGCAGAAAGTAAAAGGTGAAAACAAAGAGAGTGAATGAAAAAAGAGAAAAGGAGATTAGTGCAATTTGAGAAACAGAAGGTGGGGGGGGGGTCTCAATATCTCTGGGTAGAGCTCGCTCACCCACAGAGCGGGCTGAGGTGCGCTCGAGTCACCCCGCACTGTGATTGGTGGAGCACGCTGCGGCTCTTTCCCCTCCCCCTCCTGAAGAAAGAGGTGCAACTAGAGCGTCAGACTCAGGCAGTACAAGACTCTGAAGTCGGCACACAGTGAAGGACAGCACAGACCCCGGCCTCATTTACCCAGCCAGACACGTCGGTCCTCCGCAAAGCTTTAGCAGTGAGGTTAGCGTTTCCTTCCTTCAGAAGATGGGGAGGCAGGGGCACGACACCTCTGCTGCGGCTCCCGGGATGCGAATCCAACGCTCCCAGAGCAAGATGAGCCTGTCTGCGTCATTCGAAGCGCTGGCCGTCTATTTTCCCTGCATGAACTCCTTTGATGAGGATGATGGAGGTAAGATGACAGCCAGGGGAGAGTCTAGACAAGTGTGACTAAGGAGAAAGATTCCGGCTTCATGATGACTGGAAAGTTGGATTTTGTGTATGTAATTCTGTCAGACTTTAGCCTTCAGTGTCTGCGATGGGAGCTGCGTTTGAAACGGTTTCAGCAACTGGGATGAATCATTGTTTCCTGTCTTCAGTGTGCAGCCCTGATCTAATAAGAAGATAATTTTATGACTGTCTCTTCATTTGATCCAAATCTTATCATAAAGACTTTCACCTCTCGCGAGTGCAGCTAAAATTTCCGCTTCTAATTCCAGTTTTCTGTGTTGACAGAGAACTTAAGCAGGGCATGGATTTACTCCTCCATATTTTCCCCTTACTCTTACTCCTCTCCGCTCTGCTGCTGGCAGTTCCCAGCTGAGATTTTAAGGCAGCGACTTGGTGATGCGCCAGTCGGTCAGACCGCAGCTCAGCGGATACTTAAACAAACCCAGCCGGCGCTGGCAAAGCTGCCATCTTTGAAAGCATTTGCACAAGCCTGCCGTACGTGCTGTTTGCACAGAGATGCTGCATTGTTTTGATCCGTCAGAGGAGGTCTGGGAGCAGCGGTCCGACGTCAGAGACGACCTCTGCGTCTGCGGCTTCTGTTGCGATGTGTCAAGAGCAGGAAAGAGGAGGCGGAAGCCGGCTGAATGACTGAGATTTCAAGGTTGAAGAGCTTTTCTCTGTTTGTGGCCAAGAGATACTCAGGAACATCTCTCATCTCCACAATTCCCACTCTGAGGTTAAAGACCCTCCAACGAGCATCTTGTAATAATCAGCCTCTGGCTTCATTTTACAGCATCGCCGCGTGTGTATGCATTCCGTCGTAGGCATCCTATGGGTGCACGCCACAGGCACCGCCACGTGGCTCCACACGCAGGCTGTCAGGGGCGCTGGGTGAGGATGAGCAGCGGCACAGCTAATGGGGGGAGTCAGCTGTCATCTTGGATCACTGAGGATGGCTTAGACAGACAGTGGATGTTTGTAGGTGGAGCGTGGTCTCACCGCGGTTCCTGCGAGACCCCTGCAGGCGCACAGTCCTGCAGAGTGCTACAAAAAAGGGCCGTGCACGTTCTCTTCAGCGCACAGAGTCGGTCTCTGTGGAGCACGATGAGGTGATGAATGATTTAAAGGCTTTGGAGTTGTTTCTTTCACCCCTCCGGGGCCGGCCTGTCGAGGCGCAGGGTTCTGCGATAATCTGACTCGCCGATTCGGTGCATTCGACCAACCGTGCGTCATCTTGTGTGTCTCTCTCTCTCTTTCCCATTTTTGTGGTTCTGAACGTGCGACCAGAAGCAGGAGGCAAGAAATTGCGTAGCACGATCCAGAGGAGCACAGAGACGGGCCTGGCGGTGGAGATGCGAAGCAGGATGACCCGCCAGGCGAGCCGGGAGTCCACGGACGGCAGCATGAACAGCTACAGCTCAGAGGGAAAGTAAGGAGACACTTGCATGGGATTCATTTGCCCACCACTTTCTGTAAGCGTGAGCTCATATAAACACACGTCCCTTTGCTTTAGCCTCATCTTCCCTGGAGTTAGACTCTCCTCCGATGCACAGTTCAGCGACTTCCTGGATGGTCTTGGCCCCGCCCAGCTGGTTGGACGACAGACGTTGGCTACTCCACCCATGGGTGAGAATCCACCCAGCACGTTTTGAGGATTAACAACCACATATTTTACTGTAAAACATATCATCTAATGTTGTTTATTTTTACTCTTTAGGTGACATCCAGATTGGCATGGTGGAGAAGAAAGGAGCGCTGGAGGTAGAGGTCATCAGAGCTCGTGGCCTTGTGGGAAAACCAGGTTCCAAGTCACTGCCAGGTAACCTGAGCTGTCGCTCTCTTGCTAAAACAAGACATTTTGCACTGCCTCATACTCCCGAGGTCAATGGCAGCACATTGACATACACCTCCTGTCACTTCTTGTGTTGTCAGCACCTTATGTGAAGGTCTACCTTCTGGAAAACGGAGTCTGCATAGCCAAAAAGAAAACTAAAGTAGCAAGAAAAACCTTGGATCCTCTTTACCAGCAGCAACTGCCGTTCGAGGAGAGTCCAGGAGGGAAGGTTTTACAGGTGAGAGAGCACTAATAAAACCAGATCTGCACTCAGATCAGCCCCCCTTGAGCTGCAAACCATTAATCCCTTTCCCTGTGTGTCCCTCCGCAGGTCATCGTGTGGGGCGACTATGGACGAATGGACCACAAGTCATTCATGGGAGCAGTTCAGATACTGTTAGATGAGCTGGACCTGTCCAACATGGTGATTGGCTGGTTCAAGCTCTTTCCTCCTTCCTCACTGGTGGACCCTACTCTGGCCCCACTGACAAGAAGAGCTTCCCAATCCTCACTGGACAGTTTCTCTCGATCATAGCAGCGTGCGGACTGATAGCGTTGTTGTAGCAGCCAGTGTTGCGATTACAGGCCACGCCCCCTGGTTACACTGCATGCTTGATGTTGTGTCTTCTGAGCCTGTTTCCTGGGGTGCAGATGTGAACCTGTCTTTTAAGCAAAAACATCGCGCACCTTGTGCACACGGCGAGGCGCGTTGCGAGCGCCCGGCGGCCGGGATTGCCGGCTGTTGTTGTTGTTGTTGTTTGGAGGAAACGGGAATGAACTCCTTAGCACGAGGAATCCGTCAGTTCCAGGTTTTCGTCCACTTTGAAGCCATGGGGGTCAGCACTGGGAACCACTAAAGGAGTTCTACAGAAGCCCTTTTTGAATGAAAATTAAATGTTCTGCTTTGATTATGTTGGGTTTGTTTTGGTTTTCATTTTGTTTTCTTTTGTTTCTTATAACGTCGGTGTACTCGTACCTGAAGGGGGTGACGGCGTTTCTAACCAGACGCCCAGTCACGCCACGCCAACAGACTTACAGTAGCTGTAGATGGAGTTTTTTGGAGACCGTCACTTCGAGTGAGGTGTGTCCCAGCTTGTATCCCAAAAAAAAACAAGAAAAAATGTCGTGCTTTGTTCAGGTTTATGAATCAAACTGCACCGGAAAAACACCCGAGAGGCTTCAAGGATATAAGAGGCAATATGGAAGCGGCTGCCATCAACCGTCCAGCGTAAACACAGTAAAGCTCCAGACCCCGTGAAAAGATGTACAATCCACCATTGTTCTTTCTCTGTTGATATGTTGTATGAAATCTCAAAAAATATCTATATTTATTTTTTTCCTTTTTAGTTGATTTGCATGGACACAAATTTAGATGAATTTAAATTAAAGGGAAAAAAAAGATTATTTTCTTGAGGCTGTAACTTGCAAAAAAAAAAAAGTGGAAGAAAATAGAAACAGATCAGCCCTTTTCAGCAATTTCTATTATTTTTAAAGAGAAATGTCACTAGTGCATGGTTTTCAAGGGGAGTGAATGCAACATCATGAACTTTAAAAAAAGAAAGAATTCTTTATCATTCTTTAGACCATTAATGAGTCTGTGGTTGCAGACGAGATAAGGAAACTTTAACAGAAAAATGTTTATGTGACAAAAAGTGATAATGAGAATAAATGTAAATTATTTATTTCATTGTACGAGGCCTCGCGCCTCTTAAAGATACACATAATGTGCAAAATGTACATGTTTCTCTTTCTCTTCCTTGTCCCAGGGTTCTCCTCATTGTTACCACTGTTTGGTCCCCTGATGCCGTCCGCCTTTTCGGACCGCGGCTTATTTTACATTCCCGTATGGTTTCCGTATGTTCTTTACGTTGGCTTTGGTTTGTTTTAACAAGCATGTTGAAAAGGTATTTTCTGCAACATGGCTTGGGCACACCTTACTGTAACTCAGCATGTTTTGATAAAGAAGATATTTGGAATTTTTGCAGTTTCTTGTACAGTGCATGTCAGCTTCATCTATTTTGCCACCCCCCTCCCCCTCCTCCACCTCAAATCGAACTGGATTGGGATTAGCACTCGGTCTTCCTCGGCCAATTATTGACATTTCTAAAGAAGAAAAAAAAAAGAGACATTCCACCTGCCCGAGCCCATGGTTTATTTCAGGTTTTCCAGGAGAAAAAAAAAATAAAATAAAGCGACAAGGAAAATATTTTCTATTTAACGAGGTCAACCAGAACCGTTTGGGATGGCGAGTGTGTTTGAGTTCAGTATTGGTGACAAACATGCAAACGTGTGGGTACTGCAAGAGGTGAAAAGAGCAAACATGCAGGAGGTGTGTGTGTGTGAGTGTGTGTGCGTGTGTCGCTGTGGGTTCGTTTTAACAGGCGCTGTTAGCAAAGATGAGCAAATCAAATTAAAGTAACAAGGGATGTTGCCACAGAATTGTTTTTTTTCTCGTTTAAATGAAAATGAAATTGAGTTACTATATTTTTGTTAGTTTTATTTAAAAGCCAAGACCAGTTTCTTTTTTTTTATTTTCTATTTTTTAGTAATTCTGAAATGCCTCTCGTGTCTGGGAGGTACGTGAATCTTTCGGTCGCAGTATGTCTGAATGAAATTGAAATGAGGCATTGTTCCTTTTTCATATGACGATAACGTGTTTTAATGTCCGAGAAAAAGCTGCGGTGTATATTTTCATTTTGATTTCATTGTACATACCTTTAGATGTCGGGGGTTTCAATTTAAAAAAGAAAAAGAAAAAAAAAAGAATTGCATAGTTGACCTTTTTCTTGGAACAGGAAAAATGCCTCAAGAGACGACAAAGACATATGTTATTTATCCTTTTGAATGCCTTTTAATTTTCTCTTTTTGGTGCAATGTGTTAATGCCAAGGCTATGTCTTGGTTAAGTATGGTTGAGTACAGAGATTTATGTAAGTTATTTTTCAAATTAAAAATAAAAAAAATTGATATTACACTGATGCCAAGTGTTGACTGGTGATAACCCACACGTGAACACACACACACACACGCACTCCCGGGCACAGGTTTGCAAGCATAACTTTGACTTCCATTTAATTTGTATAACTTAAGGTTAATTTGTCCTCCATTCAAGTGCTGACCTCGAAATATATTGTTGATAATAAAGATGCTCGGACCCCATAAGTCAGTGAGCTGAGTAAAGCGAGGTCCCCACGTGTGCAGTAAAACAAGTAGAGGCAAATGCATACACAAAAGGTTATGAATGGCCTTTTTCAGAGGTTCTCCAGATCTTGGGAGAAATAATTCCTTCTTTTAAAATGCCAGATCATTTCAGGTAACGCTGAATCATTCAAACTCTAACTAATAAAGCTTCCTCAGAGGACTGATCAGAATTAGGTCTACTCCCATAATGACTGAATTTAATGGAAATCCCTAAATAGATTTATTAATGATGTTTCCTCCTGGAATAACCTCAGCTCCTGGTTTCACTTCATAAAAGTGAGCTTATTTAAGTTTAGACCTTAGGTGCACATAAATGGTGCTGGTTTTGTAATATAAGCATGTTAAAAACATACATTTTCATGATTATTTGCAACAGCTTCAGCCTTCCGACTGACCCGATCATCCATTCCACCTTAATGTGCTTCACCTGTGTGTCCAATCACCTGGATTGAGCCTGTATAAGTAGCACCTGTGTCTCTTCTCTGCCAGCTTAGTCTCTTGTTGTGTTTTAGTGATCAGATCTTTAGTATTGGTATATCACACCTCACATCCAAACACTGCCCTCTATACGTTGACACTATCATATCCCACAGATAAAATACTGTAGAGGAACAAAAAGAGAGAAACGGAGCAGAATTGGTGTGAACTGTCCTTTTATGGTAACAAGCAGCGTCCTAGTTCTTTGAAGCTGATGAAATTTGAGCATTTCATCTAAGTTCCAAAAAAGAGCATCACAAACCTACAATTACTACAAAACTCAGCTGCACGAGTGCTGACGAGGACCAGAGGGCGGGAGCACATCACACCAGTTTTAGAATCGCTGCATTGGCTACCCGTGCGTTTCAGGATCGATTTTAAGGTTCTTTTATTAGTTTTTAAATGTCTTAATGGTCTTGGCCCGACTTATTTATCTGACCTGCTTTTATTCTATCATCCCTCGCGGACTCTGAGGTCCTGCGACACCGGCCTTTTAACCATTCCACATGTAAGCACTAAAACGCACGGGGAAGCGGCCTTCAGTTATTATGGTCCCCGACTGTGGAACAGCCTGCCGGAGAACCTCAGGGCCGCAGAGACTGTTGAGATTTTTAAAAAGAGGCTCAAGACACACCTTTTTAATCAAGCCTTTAATTGATTTTCTGATTATTTTAAATTTATGTCTTATCCTTACTTTACTTGACACTTTTACTGTTTTACTCCCTCAGTTCTTAGTCTCTCAGTTTTTATTCTTTACACCTTTCATCTCATTTACTGTTTTAGTCTGTTTTAGTCTTAGTACTGTTTTACTCCCTCAGTTCTTATTCCCAGTTTTTAGTCTTTACACCTTTTATCCCATTTACTGTTTTAGTCTGTTTTAGTCTTAGTACTGTTTTACTCCCTCAGTTCTTATTCCCAGTTTTTAGTCTTTATACCTTTTATCCCATTTACTGTTTCAGTCCTTCGGTCTTTAGCTCCAGTGTCTCCTCATGGTGTTTCCTCATGGGGGCCTGCCAGGCTGGGAGATGTTTCCGGTCTACCGCTGGGGGTGCTGTCCCATTGTCGACCCTGGCCTGGGTGGTTAGGGGGCTCTGTGCTTTGGTGTGAAGCCTCCGGTCTGTCCGGGTCGGGGTGGTCTTTGTGGCGGTACCACCTGTGGTCGCGGACCGTGACCTCCCTCGGCCTGGTGGGCCTCCAAAGGTGGCGCCTCCTTCGCCTCAGGTCTCGGTGCCCAGCCATGTCTCAGCTTGCCTCAGCTTGCTTATGTGTGTGGGTGTGTGTGTAAGTGTGTTGTATGCATGTGTGTGTGTCTGTCCTTTTCTTAATTCTGTTGTTCTCTTTGCTGTTTTTATCCTTTGTGAGGCACTTTGTGCTACCTAGCGTATGAAAAGTGCCATATAAATAAAGATTGATTTGATTTGATTTGATTTGATAAGTTCCTTGAAATCTTCATTCAGTCTGTTGCCATTGCATGTAGAATGTGAACGGCAAACGTGCAGATGAGTCAAAACCGTCCACGTGATACTTCTGCTTTTGTTTTTTTAAAGGGATGACTAACGAGTGACAAATGCCTGACCTGAACTTCCTGTTTAGCGCCCTTTAAGTTTCCTGCAGAATACAGGCAGTAAAACAAATGTGAAGTCCGCGGCGCTCCGGTGTTGGCTTTCTTTTCCAGGAACGTTCCTGCGCGATGCTGCTCTCTTGGACTTCAGTGCAACAGTGTATCAAGGACGTCGGTTCTCTGTCGGTGGACGTCTTCACCAGTGATAAAAGAGGTGGCTTCCAAAGTTCTCTCATCCTTCTCCTCACCTGCAGCCTTTCCAGTCTTCTGCTAAGCTCGCTGCTCCTCCTCTACCTCCACTTCACCCTTAGGTATGAGCTAGTGGTGGCAGGAGGTATTGCCGGCTCCTCCATGATGCTGCTGACTGTTGCCCTCTTCCTGTCAAAAAGAGTGAGGTGCTTCGGGACCCTCTTAGTCGTCTCTGTTTTCATGAAGAACAGCCGTAACCTGCTCCTCACCACTGGGACGAGCGTGGTGGTTCTCAGAAACATTCGCAATACCTGGGAGAACCTCTCCGTTCTGCTCAAGAGTATGATCTGTAACCTTAAATCCAAGAAAGCAGCCATCGTCGTTCCATTAATGAGGTACAAGGAGATGTTGAAGTGGGTGGCAAACAGGCTGTGGAAGCCCGACCTGGGTATTGTGAAGCTGACCAGCCAGTCCAAGATCTCAACCAGGCTGAAATCGGAAGAGTTTGAAGCCAAGCTGAGTGAAGCAGAGCACAAACTGAACGAGACCGTCCAGTACGTGCAGTCCATCGTGGACACCGTCTCCTCGGTGACGGAGAAGATGTTTCCCGCCGTCAGCTTCCTCGTGCTCGCGGCGTTCATCGTGCTGCACGTGAAAAAATTCCACGACGACCTGAAGTACAAAAACAAGTTCATCGGCGGCAGATTTGTGGAGTTTGACAGGAAGCGGCGAGCGGAGGGAAAAGCCCACGTCCTCCCCCTCACAGCAGAGGAGGAGAAGCTGTACACTGTCCCCTCCATCCGTCCCACCTTCAGGGACAGGAGAGCAATGCTAAAGTTTAGCATTCCGGTGGTGTCCCAGTTTGTGATATGGGTTGTGTTTATTACCGTGGACGCCTTGATGTACTGGCTTGTTGCTATCATAACAACAACGCTGACAGAGCTGGAGCCGTTCCACGTCCGCCTGTTACTGAACATTCAGGTAAGTGTCCTCGAGGTGACGGACTCTTTTAATCCTGTCAGACATGTAACCCTTTCCCGTGTCCGTTCAGGATATTGCGACCCTGATAGGGATACCGATTCACGAGGAAACCCACCGGGAAGACTTTTCCTACTCGATGACGCTGTTTGAGAAGGAGTGTCTTCCTACACCCACGCTGCTCCTCCACACCTCCGTAATCCCTCTGGCTCTCATCGTGTCCATCCTGGTGGTCATGATTCTGATGGCGGCTAAGGTGGCCCAGCTCAGGCTGCTGGTGTGCGAGCGGTTCTTCCCCGGTCCCACAGAGGCCAGGGTGGAATACCTGCATGCCAAAATCTTAAAGAAGCGGCAACAGAGGAGACCTGTGAAGGTCACCGCGCCCTATTCTAAGGTAGGTGTTGAAGCTCACCAGATATAAATGCTCTGATACGGTGGGTAATTTTTCTTTTCCTCCTCCAGCTGCATTTTTGGTTTCCTCTGATCTTCAGGCCCAGAGAGATTCCTCAAACTACTCCGTTATCTTTTGCCTCAGTATTTAAAGGAAAGCTAAGCTACAGGTTCTGCTGATACAGCTGCTGATGGGCTGTTTCATTAGCTGCATCGTAGACTGTTGGAGGCTTTGGTTGATGGTTTTAAATCACCTAAACTGTAAATGATTTAAAGTATATGATATATAAGATAAACGTAAGCTTCCTCCAGACAGAACCCCCTCTACCCCCCCTCTCTACCTCCAGTAGCCTGTGATAATAAAGAATGTGTTGTTTAATATTAAGCTAAAGGAATCTGTTATTTATCCTTTTAAATACCCATCAATTTTCTATTTCTTGGTTGAGTTTAGAGCTGTTATATAAGTTATTTTTCAAAATAAAAAAGATGTTGCACTGATTCCGACTGTGGAGTGGTGATATGTCACACACACACACACACACACACACACACACACACACACACACACACACACACACACACACACACACAGGTGTGCGATAGTCCCTGTAGGTTCCCGCTCCTTCACACCAATGAACCATTCCTGACTTTGAGAAGAACCATCTGGTCCCACCAGTCACACACACGGTGAGACCTCCACGCTAACTTCCTAATTAATCTACTTCATTTCACATCTTCTCTTTATATTTAAGACTTAACCTTAAAAATATTTTGATGGTTTTGAATGAAAGTGTGTGTGTGTGTGTGTGTGTGTGTAAGCACAGATAAATGCATTCAAACAGCACACACTTCCAGCAGTTTATTTAGTTTCATACCTAAACTGAGCTGTGAGAAGTTTCTGTTTGTTACCACGGTAATAGTTGCTTACATAACCCCCACAGATGTCCCCTACATGTGCAGTGAACAGTACTGTCCTCCTTTCACTTACACGCTCTCACTGTTCACTATCATCTCACAGGTATTAGCCATTTTTTCTCTAGTTGCTTCCATCACTTCCTGTTCTCATTCTCTTATTTCATTTCATTCATTCAATGCCAGTTTTTTCCAAATCATTCCATTCTGATCCTTAATGCTGTGTTCGGGTCGTTGAATGTGTTTTCGCGTGTACGACGATCTAAATAACCGTGGTAACTGTGCCATAAGGAATTATTTAGCTTTGTTCTGCACTTAATTTCAGCAACCTCATCTCTCCTGCACCACTGCTGCGGTTTCGACATGAGCTTAGATGCAATAAAAATATAGTTCCCAGTCCGGCAGCTGCTTAAAAGACAGTTTTATTTGCATTTTCTGGGTGTATTTGAATCATTGTGGTATCACCTGCTCATATCTTAAACCTCTGTGCACTGTCCGGGCTTTTGCCGTCATGTTTTTAACTCTAAGAGGAAGTGGTGCAGCCGAAGGATCAGAAGGCCTTTGGTGACTCACACGCCGCCAATGACCCGTGAGGTAACCTGATAAGCTCACATTATGTCTCAACCGGGCCCGTGGCACAATAGCACGCCAGGACATGAGCCCAGTAGGAAGCTGCCGCACGATGCTGGGTGACAGCCCCAGACCTCATTTTCCCCCAACATATAGTGGATCCATACGTGGGGATGGTGCACGTTCTAGTAAAGCAAAGTTCCGTTTTAGTGAAAGACGCAGAGAAGTGTTCTGGCCACAAGCATGACAATGGGGTTAAAAATAAGGAGAGCTAAAGGTTTTATGCTCCTAAGGTGTCTTTAATTTTATTTTTGTGACCATCACATGAGAAATGCAGGAGAAAGTCGACGCTGCAACACTGGATCTGAGCGTCGAGATGAGCACAGCCCACACGTGGAAAACGAAGCTAACTGCTAGCAAGACCTGAGTGACCTTCACAAGAGGTGGCTTCGGACTGTCATGCGGTACATGTAACGGCTCCTGTTGGCTCCTCCTCACCTCTGTGGCGTTGCGACACCCAGCAGGAGTCCTGAGAGACCTTTCATGGACTCAGCCAGACGTTCCCAGAGAGACGACTTTGCCTGCGTAGGGCTCTCTGATCACAGCGGCAGGCTTCCCCACCTGCAGGGCCGACACAGCGGAGAGAAAGGTTAACTGACCTTTACCTAACACGTCTCATCAGCATCAGGTTGCCCTTAATGAATCGAGTGAACGCGGAATT
Organism: Takifugu rubripes; assembly: GCF_901000725.2. Classification (NCBI taxonomy): domain Eukaryota; kingdom Metazoa; phylum Chordata; class Actinopteri; order Tetraodontiformes; family Tetraodontidae; genus Takifugu; species Takifugu rubripes. The sequence continues at coordinate 7,278,816 of NC_042291.1, read as the reverse complement.
GTTTTCTTGTCTCTCTTCTGGGCTTTCCGGACCTGATCCCTTTGGTGAATCCTCTTGTAAACGAATTCAGAGAAGGGTTGTCTGTGGACGAATCGGCCGTGGCCCGGCGACACCTTCAGCTGACCCTCCTCGTAGACCACTTTGCCTCTGGAGATGGTCACCACGGGGACGCCGTGGCACTCCATGCCCTCGAAGATGTTGTAGTCCACAGCCTGGTGGTGCGTCCGGGCGGAGATTTTCCTGATGATTGACAACGAGCTCCAATAAAGCATGAAACTCATCAAACATGCAGCCTTATTCTTTGCATTTCGTGGTCATTAAAATAACATTTGGCTGAATCAGAGTAGGCGATGACAGACAGGTAGATAAGATGGCACCGGAAACACTTGAAATCAAAGCTGGGACTCACACACACACACACACACACACACACACACACACACACACACACACACACACACACACACACACACACACACACACACACACACACACACACACACAGACACACACATTTCCTGTGGATCTGTGAATCCAAACATGCTGACATAAACAAGATGTTTCCTCATTATTCAAGTAGCCCATTTATGAAACAGGAGGCCGCTGACGGAGCTTCCGAAGCGTTTACGAACCATTATGCAACGGCGTGTGGCCCCCTGGCGCCGGATGTGATGAAGTGACATGTCTGAGGGCAATTATTGCAGTTTCACAGATAATTTGCGGATGCAGCAGTGAAACACGAGGCCCGTTTCTGCTTGAAGGGAGGCGTAACACTGGCACGCACGCTGCGGCCTCACGGCAACGGTGGCTGACAGCGGTCTCAGATTTGGGTTGCAAACAGGAAGGAGAGAGAAGGTCAGGTTCCTTCTGACGTTACCAGCAGATCGGCTTCCAGTGGGGTGAAACATGTTCTCCAGTCCACATCAGCGGTTAGCCTCCCCGAGGGGCTCGGTCCACATTCTCCAGCAAACAGAGCAGAGCAGCACAGTGAAATTCCATTACATAAGCCCGGAATATGCATGCTGCTAGGACTCAAACCGTCCTCCATGTGTGCACATTGCAGAACAGCACATTTACGCTTGCTCCACATCCGGGACATGAGACAGAAGCGCGTGCAAACAAATCGGTGGTCGGTTTTAAACAGCGGTCTTCACTGAAAATAGCCCCAGTGCTGCCCGGTGTACTATGAAAAGCAGTTTTACGCCCACGTGAAGTGTTTGTCATCTCGGATCCACCGTGACCACCGCAATCAGGATCGTCCCACGGATGCTGTCTGCGTGTGAATCTTACGCAACTGGGTTTTATAAAAAGCAGCCAAATGTGGAAGAGAAGGAAAGGTTCCAACAGTCCTTTTAGGGTCTGATGGATGTGATTCATATGTAAATTGGGCTTTCATTTACCGCTGTAGATAAGTGATGACATTCTGACTCTGGATGGCGCACAGGCGTTAATCGGCTTACGCGCTGGGTTGGCGTGTGTGAGTGTGTGGTGAGGTGGCAAAAGATGCCTCGCTTCTTGTTTTATTTGTGTATCGATATCCTCAAGCTCCCCAGCGAAACTTCTGAACCTTATCTTGTTGGGCCTGCGCCTGCCCCGCGTCTCTGCAGCGGAGCTGATGAATCCTGAGTGATGGAGCCATGGAAGCGGGCTAAGATCAGGCTGCTGGCAGGGCCTCACCTCGTCATCCTGGGGTCCCATATAACCACGTCAGCGTCCGAGTCTTTGGCTATCCGGCCTTTCTGCGGGTAGAAGTTGAAGATTTTCGCTGCGTTGCTGCTCGTCACAGCCACAAATCGGTTCTCGTCCATTTTGCCGGTGTGCTGAGGAAACGACACGACTGATTTTAGGGAACAGACGCTAAGATCAGAAGAGTTCCCTTTTTAGGCTATTCGTAAGCGGATTTCGATCACAAATGTGCCACAGATCCCAGATTGTACGGAAATGCTGCTTTTTGCATCTTACTGAAAAGAGAAATCTGAGGCTGTGTTGATGTTTGCCCAAAATCTATAATGAAATGGATGTGTTCTGCCACTCTGTCGGTCTTTCCAGGTCAGCTCACCACTCCTTTCTCCCAGATGACAGACATCCTGTCCTCCACTCCGTTGACTCCGTTGGGGATCTTGGTGAAGTCGTCCTTGCCCAGAGCTTTCTGGCACACCGAAAAGGTGCAGTTGTCGGTCCCTGTCACCGTGAGATCATCGCTGGAACGGTTTCATGGGGAAAAACAGATGTCATTGACGAAGCAGGTGCTGGAAATAACGAGCGAAGATGCAAAATAAGCCCTGACAACTATAAAATTATCAACGGCAGTCATCATCGCGGGTTAATTAAAATGCAAAGTAGCTGATTTACATGAATTTCTGCACGCTGCTCCCTCTGTCAGACTTTGATCCTAAGCATGTTTGCTACATTACAGAGCACCTTAAAAAGAAATTTGAAACAAGCCCAGTTTGTTTGAGACGTTAAAGGGATCATCGTGGCCCTTAAAGATCTCTATCCAGCTAAAGACAGATACAGAAAGGAGGAGGAATATAAACAACTGTGGTTCATGCACAGTGCAGACTTATAGTGATATTCTGTCTCAATCACTTGTATTTAGTTTCCTTTTGTAGTTCGTTCATGTGATTTAATCGACAATGAATATTTTTTTAAATAGACTGACCGTTCTAGTGACATCTAGTGGTAGTGATTGGGATTGCAAGCGTTGAAAAATCTGTCCTTTCCTTCATTTTTAGATTTTCCAGATCTTATTGTGACTGTGGAAAACTAAACTGATTTGTTTATTCAGAATTTTGACTGTTGTCAGCTCAAAAATGTGTCAGTAAATGTAGAATTCATTTGTGTAGTAATGTTTCTAGGCAGAGCTTTAAAGCTCAGTGACAAATTTGAATGTGTATATTGATCTTTATTTGCATCCTGGTGGAATGTATTGGTTTTCTGTGTTTAGGAGAGGGGTGATGTCCTGACTTAATAATGAGTGAACTAAATTCTAAATGTCCTACTATACCCACTTGGCTAGAAGGTCCATGAGATATCCGGGAGTGCTGGGGTCAGGGCGTAGAGGGGGACCCATGACATATTTAGCTGCATGGGCCCAGTCTTTGTGCCAGTAGTTCGTCCCATCTGTGCCCAGCGAGGCTGCAATGGGCTCCCCAAACACCACATTGCCTGTAGAGGGGCAACTTTATCAGGCTAAACGCCAGATTCATCCCTCAGCGTTACCATGTTCGACCAACAGGTGGCAGCAGATCCACACTCACCATCTTTGCGGGCCTTGGACACCACGTTGGCCGCAGATTTGCTCATGACGTGGACGACGTACAGAGGACAGTTGATGGCACCGGCGATGGTGACGGCGCGCTGAGTGGCCTCAGCCTCCACCTCCTCTGGGCGACACATCTCGTGGCCCTCAGGCCCCGTGATCCCCAACGAGAGCATCTTCTTGGCCCCCTGCGGAGTCGCAACGACTGGTCAGTTTATACATAGAAAAATCTATTTGATCAAAAAATAATAATCTATTTGATCAAAAAATAAGGACATGTGTGGCCATTTTGCTTCAAAGATTCCAGTGGTTATCACATCAATTTTACACTTATACAGATTTTAGAGATAAACTAACCTTTCTTCCAAAATATGAGGACAATAAAGTCATTTTCTGTCTGGCAGCAGACACATGTGAAACCTTTTAGCATGTGCTGCCCTCTAGTGTACAGCCCGATATTGTCTCTTCTACAACAGGATGTTACTGTCTTAAATGAGAAGACAAGTCGTAGATATTCACTCTAAAGTCTTTGTAAATGCATCTAAACATAGATATAATCTCACCTCTGCAATCAGATCTCCGTTCTCAGCGTGCACCTGAGCTATGGCCCCGACCTCCTTACAGCGGGAGAAGACCGAGTACAGCTCATCATCCCGCAGCATGAACACACCTTTGTAGGCCATGAACATCTTAAAGGAGTTGACCCCCCTCTCCCGGGCCAGTGTCTGCATTTCCTCTTTGACCTGCAGGAGGAACAGGTAGAAAAAGAATGGGGAGTCTAATCATAAGAAGAAACATAAGGAAGAATTTGAATCCATTTTAAAACCCTGATTCACCTTGTCACTCCACCAGGTGACGGCGACATGCAGAGAATAATCACAGCAAACCTTGGGGTCAGCCGTCTTTCGCCAGAGGTCATAGGCCTCCAGCAGAGACTGACCCTTCTGGGTCATGACAAAGTCCAGGATCATGGTGGTTCCTCCTGCCAGAGCAGCCTGTGGAGGCGCACACATGTTCGTTAAATATTAACAGACTTGTGTTTTCTGTCTGAGACCGTTTTCGCTTGAAGAATCAAAGTTTCCTGCTGCAGAATGAAGCAGCCGAATTTGGACGGATGTGATTGTTTCAGAGGCCGCTCTGCTCCAGCATGAAGCAGAGCGGTCAGACAGCAGCAGATGATCTGAGCTGCACCACATTATGCAAAAATCTTCTGGATTGTTATTGATATATGACCCTTCTCGGGTTCTGAGTGAGCAGGCTTTAGTTCACCTTGGTACCGATGTGGAAGTCGTCCACAGCTCTGGTGCCCATGAAGGCCAGCTCCATGTGCGTGTGCGTGTCGATCCCTCCCGGGATCACCAGCCTGTCGGTCGCATCGATCACTCGCGCTCCGGACGGGACCCGGAGATCCGGCCCGACTTCCACTATTTTGCCGCCTCTGATGTAAACGTCGCTGAGGACGGAGCAGTCCTCGTTCACCACTTTCCCTCCTTTGATGAGGATCCCGCTGCTTTCTGCCATTGTTGCGCGGCTTCAGCAAAGGGAGCAGATGAAGGAGTCTGTGCGCAATCAGGGCTCCGCTCCAAAGTTCATTTTCTGCTGAGGGGTGGAAAAAAAGCCTCGCACCGCCCTTTGGCCCCTGTTACAGCTGGAAACGAGACACCTGAGACCCATCCCCCTGTTACAAAACATTTGTTTTTAACCAGATCAATATGTATTCAGATTTAACTACCACGTTTTAAAAGCTAGATCTGTATTTAGCCGACAGGGGGCAGACGAGAGCAAATGTCCTTCATTGACCCCCAAATGAACATATGTAACCAAAACCTGGTCTAATTTGGTAACTGCATCCCTGTAAAACTAAAATAAGGTTCACATTCTGTATATTTTCACAAATATGGTTTCTTTCTGGTCCATCTACCTCCATGAAGCTTCAGTGAGTATTGGCAATGATTGATATCAGAATTGAAGGTGTCCAAACACTCCTGGTCGCAGTGAAACAGACATAATGACACATCTTCATGCCTCATGAACATAGAACTTCAAGAATGTGTCATAAAAAATCCAAAATTAAAGTAAATTTTAAGCACTTTAAGTCCTTCTATGTGATTATGATCTACAGTCAAGGTCTAAACATGCCTGTTGTCTGCAGAGGGTGTAACAAAAGAAAAAGCACTTAAAAAGGAGAATAGGTTGAGAGCTTGATTGTCTTTTAAATGTGAATAAATCTGTGCTGTGACGCCCCTGCCTCTCTTTTCTGAAGACTTGTTAGCCACTGGGACAGATTAGCATGTTGCTGCCATGGATTGGTCGTCAGCGCCGCATCAGGTCCAGACAACTTTCCTCATCCATTAGTGAATTAGGCAAAACAAGAGTCATTGGAGAGACAGAGATGAATGCACCGGCGAGATAAGCAGAGGCGCGGGGCTTAGGAACACCTAACCTTCACAGCTGCAATAAACAATAACATGTGACTTAAGAGGATTTACATAAGATGAGAGGAGTAATCAGAGGGAGAGAAGAAGAAGCAGCAGCAATGAGGCAGCAATGGCATCTCCAAAGTGTTTGTGAATGAGGAAAGTTGGCGTTCCGCTCCATTCAGAGGCAGCCGTTGTTATCACTTTATTAGCTGCGGCAGAACCAACACAGATGTCAGTTTCTTTTCAAACTCACAGAGCGAAGCTTCCGCCGTCGACGCGGCGAAACTCCTGCATTAGCAGGGGCCCGGCACGCGCAGCAAAGTGACATAAGGTAATGCTCCAGCAGGAGATTATCAGCGCTCTGCTCAGGCAGAAAGAAGCTTGTTTACTGCGTCTGTGCAGGAGCTGAGAGCTGCTGCAGTCAGAGCTAACAGGAGAACAGGCCTGGATTAGAAACTGTCACTCTGTCACTTTATGCTTGTTTCAGTGATCTTATTTTAGGAAACCAGAGGGAAATAAGTCCCATTTCTCTTTTATCTCACTGCATTTTACTCATTTTGTAAGAATAAGTGGGATTGTTCCTCTGAGTCAAAGACAAGAAGAAAACAAAATACAGAACCGTATCTGTTCGAGCCAGTTTGGACCCACTGGTGGAGCCCTGACAAGTTCTCCTATGTGCTTTTCTGATGTAACAGCAGCCTGAAACATGATCACAAATGTGGGAATGATGCTGGACCTTCTCTCCCGGGCTGCAGGTTCCTCTTCTCTCGGCGTCTGAAGCAGAACCACACTTCCTGTGCCAGCAGAGGAAGTGAGATGATGCCCGGAAGAATCTCTGTAGTGCTTCCTGAAGTCAAGAGGAATCCTCCAGCTCCCAAATATGAAGAATTCTCCAAGTCCACAGAGGAAAGAATCCTTCCCACCGAGATAGATCCAGCTGCTGGGCACACACACACACACACACACACACACACACACACACACACACACACACACACACACAGGTGTGCGATAGTCCCTGTAGGTTCACGCTCCTTCACACCAATGAAACATTCCTGACTTTGAGAAGAACCATCTGGTCCCACCAGTCACCAGGCGCTCCGTCAAGCCTCCTTCCCCCCCCCTAATGCAGGTATTCATTCACACTTAATGTTTATTTCTCTGAATTTCTGCGGGTTTTATCCAAATGTTAGTTGTGTTTTTTTTTTTAAATTTTCCATTTTCTGCAATCTGAGTATTTATTTGATATACTTTATTATGGTTCTGATCGTTAACACGCAGACGAGACGGCGTTGCAGTACCTAAACCTGCTCCCAGGTGGCAGTGTTCTCCTCAATGTGTGAAAACGCACCTTCGACTGCTGAAATTAATCATAATTAACAACATGTAGTATGCTAAAATCATAAAACTGGCTATATGATACAATATGTGCTGTTAAAAAAAAGTTAATAGCTTCTGAAATAGCATATCGGTGATATCAGGTGATTGATACACTAATTGGTATTTTACAGCCTTATAAAGCAGCACAAATATCCCTGTTAGGGGTCTTTAAATGTGAGATAAAGTGATGTAATATTCCCTGACATTCGGCCCGCTGAGGGAATTCTGCAGCCACTTCAGAACGTTTGTCAGTCACATTGTTGCAGCTCAGGCGTCACCAGGCGGCTGTTAAGCAGAGTCTAAAAATGTTAAGCTTCCAACAATGGGAGCCAGAAAATGTGAAGGGAAACAATTAAATTACGCCTTGCATGAAGTTTGCTTTTCATTTTGCGAGGCAAATTTAGCGCCGTGGTTAATCATTATGCTGTTGAACATGATTTGCAAAAATATTCAAGAGCTTTATGTGCCTCAGTGCCCCCTCTGTATTAAAAAATAATGGGCCTCTATCCAATTAAAAACTGCATTAAATCTCTAAAGTACTACATGCACTTTAGTGGTATCTCTCTGATTAGGCTTTTCTGCATGTGCAGATGGTGACAGCACACCGAGAAAAGGTGTTTTGACTCACTGCTCCCTTTTAAATCTGTTGCAGGAGAGCATCGAAAACGACGAATATCATATTTATTCGGGTTCCAAACAAACCCCGAGAAAATGCGCCCCCTCCTCTACACCAGCATTTGTGAGACGAGTCAATTTTTTAAAACGATATTTCACAACAAAATACTGCTTTTTTATATTAACGGTAAGCTCTGGGGGTTTCCCCCGACATGTTGTTTTGTTCTTAAATTACACACACACACACACACACACACACACACACACACACACACACACACACACACACACACACACAGATATATATATACGTGTGTGTGTGTGTGTGTGTCCTCCTCTGTTGGGCAGTGATTCATTGTTCAGAGGCACCAGTCCAACATCTGAATGGATGATTTATGTGACCATCTGTTTTGTTTTGATCATAATTTGATTATCTCTTTTTTTCCCTGCTTGATGAGTTTCCGCGTCAGGATCTATTTTCTTTCGCGTAAGCGCGCGCGCGCGCACACACACACAAACACAGACACACACACACAAGTTTGGAATAATTGAGCCGCCTCTCGATCACTGCCTTCAGTCCACATCTCCAGCCCGCATTCTTTTTAAAAACTGACCAAATTATGATTACAAGTAACGAGCAGGATGGTTTCACCAGCAACCCGCGCGCTGCAACTATCTATTTGTGTTAATTAAAAAGATTTGCAACTACATGTGTCTGCAGATAATCAAAATGTCTTCCGCAGCAGCACTCCCAGATGCATCGGCACTCCAGAGCTCATTTGCTTGCTGCGATCTCGTGTTTGTTTAGAATTAATCAATCTGCTCACAATTGAGTTAATTAATTAGTGTTTTAATGCTACTCTTTATAATTGCAGTCAGATGAGTCTGCAGACAAAGCAATCACATTAATGCAAAATACAACAGATAATTGTCATCCAAACTTCCTCGGCAGCAGCAGGGGACAGCCCTGCTCCCAGGTTGCCTCCAGGCGCCGCTAGATGGCAGCATTGAGCAGGGTTTCCTCCTCCATAGCCTGGTGTCAGTTGCTGGATACTGTTCAATTAGCTGTCCTGCGGCATCCTGATTGGGCTCCTGCATATATGCATCGACATATAGATGACACCGGCGTGGCTGTGATACCCTGGACTATATGAACAGCCCTTTCAATGTTCTCTGCACGGAGGGTTTCACCAAAAAGGTCGTTTAAAGCATCTCTTTCTATGGGGTGAACAGGTTAGTGGTTGCAGTGTCTGCTCCTTCCAGGGGCAGAAAAAAGTCCCTCCTTCAAACTTTGAATCCTTCAGCAGCATCATCTCATCATCATTTGAGACTCCGGGCTGGTTTGCTTTTCCAGGAACGTGCTGGTGTCGCTCTGCAGCCTCTCAGCGGGAACCATTATTCCCTCATCTCTTTAGCTTATCTCCTCTGATGATCAGCTCAGATAGACATGACAGCTGAATAAATATGCAGACGCAGTTCGGGCTCCCTCCACCGCAGAATCTCTATTATGCTCTCAGATTTAGAGATGAGCAGAATATGGAGATAACAATGGGATTCTGCAGGGATTTTGATGAATGGATGAGGATGGAGGGGGGGGGGGGGGGGTTCTTCTTTTTTATCATCTCCTGATAAACTGTGGCTATCAGCTGGGAAAATCAAGGAACGTTTCACCCATTTGCTTAAAAAGCTCCGCTGGTGCATCTATTGAAGAGATCTTTGAGGATCAGAGCATCAAACTGGTTTTATAAAATTATACTGGAAATTAGAGTGGGACCATGGCGATGCAAATATCTTTATCTTCATCCTAAATGGATGCAGACGGATGAGAAAACATAATTAAAAAATAAAATAAAAAACAGTTGTGTAGATGTAAAAAGGAAGCCCGCTGCGCTCTGATTGGTCGACTGCTGGACATGTGATCACGTGTAGCCTTTTTATAGCAAACCGGTGTCTGTCTCGGCTGTGGTGCGTTGGGCTTTTGCCTGGCCCCCAGCTCCCAGCATGCTTTGAAACATGTAAGTCTCCTTTCAATCAGTTTTGGAGCGTGCCATCGATATTGGCCACGTCCGCGGCAGAGGAGGCACTTTGGCAAAAGAGCCGCCGTGGGAGGGGCCGGCCTGACCCAGCTTTAATGCAGAACTGCAAAGGGGGGGGAGAGAAAACAACAACAACAAAAAACCAGCTACTATATTTACCCAAATCTGCAGCTTACTGGGTGCACACGCCATAATGATCTCCTCTTTACACTGCTCGATGCAGAATTACAGCCCTCACGGCGGCAGGGGCCAAGATTGGAGACAGAGGAGACGCAATTATTACAGCGCCATCATCTTGTTGTGACTGTGTTCCTGGGCCTCTTCACCTCACTCGGTCGGGAGTGCAGAGCTATAAAATGGGCAATTAATGAAGTGCGGCGGTGACTGGGAGAGGCGTGCATTCCTCTCAGATACATATAATATGGAGCTGTAAACGTGGCTCGTGCTGTTGGTCTAGTGGACTCCAGATTTGGACTTGCGTCGACTATGCTAGCTGTCGTGCTGGGGTCAGCAGCACAGCGGAACTCCAAAAATAGACCCACCTTCCTTGTCAGGTTTCTTGATTATTTTTTTTTTAATTTTTGGCTAAATCTTAATTAGTGATTAGTTGGAATAATTCTCAAACTGCCTCTATTTCCTCAGTGGAGGATGGCCTGTTATTTTAATTAAGCAGGGGTCAGAATTATTAACTCAGCAGGAGTGTGTTGAAAGACACTGTGGAAATCAGCAACAACGCTACCACCCACCCCCACCCCCCCAAAACACACACACACACACACCTTCATTCCAATCTAAACTGGGAGGGGGGAAGAGTCTTGGCAGGGGAAGAGGGGATTTTTGTTTGGTGTTCCATCCCTTCAGTGTGACGATGAAGCTGGAATCAGACCCCTGATGGGGGTGTCTGCAGGACTGGGAGCTGGGATGTGACACAGGAAGTTAAACAGGAAATAATGGTTGTGTGGAAGACATCAAAAAAGGAAAGTGCGCTCTGGAGAGACGAGGAGGGGATAATTAAAAGGGAAGTGTAGTGAGATCATCGTGCGGCTCACGCAGAAACATGCTGATAAATCAAAATGTCTCTTTTGTATCTCGGCTCAGATCTTTTGACAGTTTACTGCTTGTTTTTCTTGTTTCACATGGCAGCTGGCGTCACATCAAGCAGCTTAAAATCCTCCCTCCAGTGTTTAAATCAAGAAATCTGACTAAACCCTTGAAAGATGATGTTTAAGTTGGCGTATATGAACTCCACCGCAGATAAAACACACTGGCTGTAAATCCCCAGATGTGAGACGAGGCTCCAACTTGAAAAGGTGCAGCGAATTTTTGTGCAGGTTTCAATCAAGTTTCCCAAAACAAAAGTCGAACAAAACAATGCGTCAGCAACGGCTTCGTTAGCAACGTAGCATAGCAATAGCTGCCCTTTCTATTCCCCGTTGAGGAAATGTACGTAAGAATGACACAGAATCGATTTATATAAATATGCTGATATAGAATAATGGATCAAATGAGCAGAAACCCCTTTGTTATGCCAGAAAATTCAAGGCTGCTTCTCCTGTGTTGTGTGTTTCCTCTGCAGACGTGTGTTTTTATACAGTGACACCTCTGGACTGGTCTGTAGTCACCTCTGTAATTCAGAGCCTCATTGCGGAGCTCAGTCTTCCTCCATGTTCCCACCGAGAACATTAATACTAATGAAGGTCACATTATTGGAAACTGAAAAGCCCATTTTGCCCCTTTAACAGGTTAGTTTGGTCCTCAGTGGCACTTTTTACGTCACTTAATGCCAAAGCAGTCTATGCTGTGTTCAGATAAAAAGTAACTTTTTCATGCTTTCTGTAGTCGATCTGCCAAACATTTAACTTTCATTTGCTCACCACACGACAAACAACGTGGCTAAGATGTTTCAGAGGTGACTCATGATTATAAAGGTGGCAGAATTTGGTCGGCGAAAGCAGAAGTGGACACGTTGGTGACGGGCAAATTGATGAAGAAAGTATAACATTTTATTTTTTGGGCTCTGTTGACGTTGAACATCTTCGGTTATATCCACGGGACACACAGGACGCACACTTATGTCCCTCAGTGAGCGCCGCAAAGTTGCCGGCTGGGGTGTTTTTTTGCCGTGTTCAGGCTGTGGGGCCTCAACGCTGACTGACGCCCCTGGAGCGATAGCCTGATCCAGCAGGTGCGCTTGGCTCACATACCTCTGATCAGTACACCACTGTGCTTGTCTTCTGTAATAAGCTCCTTCAAAGATCAGTATGTAACCCCCCCCTCCCGCCTCCCTCCCTGATAAGATCTGGAATATGTAGTTCTCTCCTTCCCTTTATTCCCAACTCTTTGCGTTTTCTTAAGAAAATGTCAGCTTAATCATATCTTAACGCTTTGATAATGGGCCTCTTTTACACGGGCGGAGAACAGTCACTTCAGTGTTTTTTCAAAGGCCGGACGAGGAGGGACGGAGAGACTGTCTCCAAATTAAATTTGCTTGGCTTCAGTGTGTGTGTGTGTGTGTGTGTGTGTGTGTGGAAGGCACTCCTGCACTCCTCTTGACAATCACACTAAACACCTCCTTGTTTTACGTGCACAAGCGGAAATTATTAATATTTAAATATCAGCTCGCCCGATTTAAATGACCGAGGAAGTTAAGGCCAAAGCCTCTTTAAACATCTGTGACGCTCGTTATCGTTACCTGAAGATCTGCACAGGCTTGTACGAGACTTTTGTGAGTTGTTGTTGTTGTTTTTTTTTAAATATTCCAGTATATTTCCATCTGCGCAGTTTTGGATATAAATTATTCCGACGTCAAATGGCCGCAAGCAAACGGCAAAACAGGAGCCAACAAATGAATTATTTGTAAAGTGTCACCGCGCACTAACGGAGAGCCGGGGGTGCCCGGTGCGTGCGTGCAGGTGTGGAACCAGCTGCTGGGTTCTTGAACGCCCCCCTGTTTCTCCTGTCAATCAAGATGACGGGCAGCTACAGCACACGCGCTCCCCAAACTACAACTGCTGGGGTGTGGAGTGTTTGGAAAGAGGGGGAAGAAGTTGCTCCTGTTGGGTGAAGGCTGTGCTGCACGGCGGAGCAGCAGAACGCGCAGCAGCACCACCCACTTTCAGCCATTTAGATGTAGAGGGAGTAGAAAGACCAGCGGGCATGTTTAAGGAGCCCTGTGGCTCCTCCGTGTTGCTGTCAGTCGCTCCGGGGCCGAGACGCTGGCGGCAGCCACATTGTCTTGACCTACTTGTGACTTGTTACAGCGGTGAATTAGAGGGACGAAAACAGCTCAACAAAACCAGGCGGGGGGATGAAAAAAGAAAAACAAGCTTAAGAACAAATGGTCGTTTCTGGTGGAGTTTGGAGTTCTAATCGGGGAAGCAGAAGCCAGAGGAGAAGCAGGGGAGCGTGCGCGCAAAAAAAAAAAACCAAACATTATCTACGTCTCAAGATGGATCCTTGACTAATCCCGCTGTCTGAGCTCAACGCTCCCAAGATGCTCCTAGAGGAGAGGAGGAATACTGGAGGAGAGGAGGTGGCGAGGAGGAAAGGGAGCAGGCCGTGCCAGTTTAGTCTTCCCACAGGCCAGAGTCAGTTCAGGGACAAGCAGCGGCAGATTATAGCCGGAGCCCCCGTGTGAGTCCAAATCAGGACCGTTAGCTGCTCGAGATGCTTATTAGCATGGCGCTCGATTTGGACGAACCTTCGAGATTCCAGCGTGGAATCGTTCCGCAAAAAAGAGGGGAAAAAAAGGCCTAATCAAACTGTGAGGGAGACGCGCCCATCCCCCCTTTCATGTCTTAATTAGTTATTTTGCATTGGCTGCGAGAGTAAGCGGCGGATTTGTTATTATTTGCCGAAACACAGGCCGTCACATTATTGTGTGGCTGCCGTCCTCTTTGATTCAGGCTAATGGAGTCCCAGCAAGCTACATAACATGTGCTGTGTGAAAGGCCTCTAATTCCAAATCATCTGAGAGAGCGGCGCGTCCGTCGGCAGAGAACGTCTGTACGATGACACGCAGGCACAAATAAAACAAGAGAAAAGAGGGAGCCCCGAAGAAAAGACCACAAAAAAAGAAAAAAAGTCCATGTGATTTCACTCGGACATGAAACCAATTTGTTCAGAGCTTCGTTTTACTGCTGTTCACAGCGAATGATTAAAGAGGAGCTACTTCACATTGATCTCTCGCACAAAGCTCAATAAGCAACGGCTGCTAAACTAGCGAGATTTGACTCCCCTCTTTGGTTGTAACGACAGTTTATTGAGTTTGGAGCCGCGGAAAATGAAGATAAAAAGGCTTCACGCGTCAATCGTGCTGGTGCGGGCCGCAGGACCGCGTCAGCGGCGCCCTGCCACACCGCCAGGGTTACCGGCGAGATGAATCTAGAAGTGGCCGCGGGGTTATTTTTAGACTTGGCTGCAGGATAAAAAAAGTTTCTGAGCCCCATAAGTAGGTCAGCTCAAGTGCTGCTCAAATTCCTGTTATGTACAATTACTGAGGAGTAGCATCTGTGGTGGAGAGCAACTTTTAATCCACGCCGCAGTGAATGAGCAACTTCTCCAGTCATCAACTTTTGAAGAAATCTGCGGCTAATCCGGGAAGCAGTTTGTTCTACAAGTCCGTTTGTCGCTGCACCTGACAGACGAGTCGAGGACGCTGCACTTAAATTCACACAACTAGAGAGGCGGGGGAGGCGTTTAAAACAAGCAAATTAAGCAGAATTACGCATAGCTAACAAAAAAACATGCATTTATGAGCCCATTTTAGCCTTAAAAGTCACCGTCAAGTGAGAAGTTAAGATTAAATTTGGGATTTATTTACGGTTTGGTTACATTTAAGGGCGGCATGGATGATTCTAGGGTCACTGTATTAAAACAAACGACAGAATTAGCTTTAACCTCCTGTTGATGGGCTTAAACTCACACTTGATGTCGTCGCTAATGCCAAACAGCAACCGTCCCCGATGCAGCATTCTGACCTCCTGGAGCGTCGCGCCGCGGTCGGAGCTAATGCGGGACACGCGCCAGTCCGTTTACATGCACACGCTACATATGTCAGCGGCGCCGTGAATTACAAGAGTAATATGCAGGGTTTGTGGAAAAGCTGCGTGTTTTGTGTCCGGCGATGAGGGCGAAAGAAAAGAAAAGAAAAAACCCCTCTTATTTTCTGCTGCTTCTAGCTCACCAGTTCAAACCTGTTTACTTTCATGAGATTCAAGGGCAGGTTGCCACACAGCGTCTAATGAGGGCCAGTGCGCGGCCGTACGGCGCCGCTGTATCACAAACACGCATTGGGAAGCATTAATTGAATAACAGGAGGGGCCCAGGTGACAGCGGCAGAGCGAAAATGATGAGGCTCGGCCTACCATTTCAACTCTGACAGGTAAACAATTTAATTGATTTTCCGCGGCGCCTCGCCGGACCGTTCGGCGCCGCATTTCCAGTTTAAACGCGGGAACGTTCCCGGTGTTTGCGGAACAGACAGGCCCGTCATCTGTAGCGCTGAAAACATGTCAAGCTAGGACGAGTAATTTGTGGTGATGAATGACAAGTGCAGGCTCCTGTTCAGTAGTCTGAGCGCTCATTAGAAAACACATTTCAGATGTCACCAGGCTCCCATGTTTCCCTCTTTTTTTTTTGGTGCTTTTTTTGGGGTAGAATATACAAATATCGCCTGAATGCTGCAGTGTCACAGGGACGAGCAGAAGGAACTAAAACCTCAATTGACACGTCTCACGCAGCCGACTTTTTTGAACATTGACAGCCATCTGTGTGGATTCCTTTCACTCTCCGCTAATGAGCTGCGGGTTGAGGAGACCCAGTCTACACAGACCTGTCCCTGGGGCCCTGTGCAGCTGCTGGGCACACACACACACACACACACACACACACACACACACACACACACACACACAGACTGACTTTTCTCTGCGTTTGAAAGCACACTTTGGCTAACCGAGATCTAAAATTTGCGCCACTTCACATGAGTATATGTTATTTTCTCGCATCACACACGTTCCATGTGTGCCAGCTGAAGGTGCCAGGATAAATGAGATCCGGAAAAAAAAGTTCCCAAAGAGAGAAACCGCTTCGGCTGGAAGTGCATTGCAAGTGTCGAGTGTGTTTCTGCAGAGACTCCGGATATTTCCTCTAGTAGGTCCCGTCTAAGTGTGTGTTCACGTTTACTACACAGCATCCTCATTCTACTATCAAAGTGGGGACATGTTTGTGAAGATATTGTGCTGTGCCACACAACTTTAAGGCTTTTAAGGATGAGGTTAGAATGGGGTTAAGGTTAGGGTTAGGGTCAGGGAGTGAGGTGGGTAATGTAATATGTCTATGAAAGTCCCCACAAAGATAGAAATGTGAAGCTGTGCCTGCGAGACAAACAGCTTGAGAGACAGCGAAGGAGCACAAGAATATGCTATCAAGTCAAAGTTTGCGCAGCCATTCACGCTCCGACACATTCCCGCACCCAGAAACGTCGCGACAATGTGCGGAAATCTATTTGATCCCTATCGTGCACAAAAGCAGATGAGCTGGAATGCCACTGATACAGCCTGTGAATGGGGAAGGACAGGGAGAGCCTAATCAATGTCCTCCAGGACCGGCAACCGCTTCGCCTTTGTTTCTTTTTGTAAATACAAGCCTCTTTAACATCACAATATAAGCCATTATCTCGCCTGGCAAGGTAAATTTTTTTTGAGGGGGTGGGCGGATGGCGGTGGTGGAGGTGGGCGCAGGAAAACATACATTTCCCGGCGTGGAGCAGATCAGTGGGGGGAGATCTAAAGTCATGCAAATGTTATGGCAGGAAAATACAGGCAAAACTCATTCTAATTATTCCATATCAGCACATTTGCATGGGTAGTTTTTTCTTTCTTTTTTTTTTTACAAGGAAAGAGTTTATGATCAGTGGAGCTCGGGCACGTGGGGGCTGTTTAGGAATTCACAGCGTTTTGATCTAATCAGGGAATCAAAATATTCATGAAACACAATGATATCTCCTGGAGGCAGGCGGCTGGCCATTAATTTTCAAATTCAGGTAATTTATTAACACTTATCAGAGGCTGAAAAAGCCTTGCTCTGTGTTTGTAAAGTGGGCGAGAGGGAGAGAGGAGTTCGGGAAAAGTGATTCCAGATGATTTATAACAGTGTACTGGGAGCATTTTCAACCTGGTATTCAATTAGACGTGCTACGTCCAATTTTCTATTCTAGATCTACAGTTAAAAACTCTATTAAAGCACCATTTTCCTGAGCATATATATCTATTATCAGCATTCACAGCAGATTTGATAACTCTGAATGCGTCACTGTGCTTTTCTTACCCTCACTGGTCTTTTTCTCATTAATTAGAAGAGGTTTGACTACAAGTGCTGCTTGGATGTACAGTATATTTAGGCTCCACCTCATTCCAGGAGCTTGGTTTGACCTCTCTGCCCTAGCTTAGTACAGTTAGCAATAAAGCTAGCAAGATAAAATTCACCTGATCCTTCGGATAAATGAAAAAAGCTGACCTTTACTTTAGACAAATGCAGTTCTCGAGCCACAGTCATAAAGGATGATCCAAGGACAGGGGTGAGAGAAGGCACGAGGCCAGGGGCTCTTTGTCTTCTGGCAATATTACAGGCTAGATTCAAAGAGCCCCCCCCCCAAGCTGAGCTGATCCCAGACCTGAGCCGCGATCACAGCGCGATAACAACCAGATGGATCAATACCCGTGTTGTAAAGGTTAAATGATGTTATGTCGTTCGTTGTTATTGGACACGGCCAGTCAAGATACATGACACCGACACCCTTTCCCGCCCTCTCCCGGCCCCCGCTGCAGGATGAGACCCTGCCGTGATCCCAAGAAGAAGGTCAGGTGTTGAAGCCTTCTCCCACTCGGCAGATGAACCGTCTGCTCACGCTGAATCGCGCTGGCAGCAGCAACTTTCCAATGTCTCTGACACAATCTCGAGGACCATCTGATACCAGGAGGGAGTTTGCAGACGTCCTGGTCGATATAACGCAATAAAATCCCGTGATAGCTACTATCTAGCATCGCTTTTTAACATAAGGGCAGCTCAAAACATGGAAATTTCGAGCAAGTAACAGATAAGCTAGCCTACGCTAGCAGGGATAAGCTAGGTAGATGGAAAAAACAGTGAGTGCCCCAGCAGGTTAAAAAAAGGTGTTTGAATGAAACCAAACATAAAAGCTCCTGGCTACTAGAAGATTGGGAGGCTATTCGTGGGAGAATGGCGTCGCATCTCAATCCACCTGACCTGCTGTAAAGAGAATATTGATGAGGACTAGAACCCGCATTCAGTTGCATTACTACAATCAGCAATTAGCTGCTAAGTCTTTCTTCGGCAGCATGTTGACGACTGCGACTCTTGTTTCCGAGGTGCGCGACGTGGCGCTCCTGGAGGATTATCAGCCCTCCAAATTACATAACCGAACTAATGAGATACATACTCGCGCAGTTCCAAACCCTATTCCCACCGGGTGCCTCACTGGCGGAGTGAAATATTCCCCAGCTCCCAGCGGACGCCCGGCGCATCGCCGGCTGTCTGGGGAGAGGGGAGCCGAGGCTGGAAACATGGAGAGGAAATAAATGGAGATGTATCGTCTCCAAAAGGTCTGACTGACAAGCTGCTAATATGGTGTAATTGTTTAGCGAGAGGATTGGAGCTTCTCTCCACAGCGAGCCGAGGTGAAAATGACTTCTTAGGCTAAGTGTTTATTACGCTGCGGTTCTTTTCTCTCGCTGAGGCCTCATTAAATAAAGGCTCAAGTTGATGCATGTTTGGGACGTATTTCTATTACCGAGTGGGGGGGGGGGGGGGGGCAGGATGCCTGAATATTAGCTCTACCAATCCTACCAAACAGCATGATTGTTGACTCTGGCCCGAGTGAAACTGAGACCAAACGTGCACTGTGCGGTGGAACGCCGCCTTCCTCCACCCTCTCTCACCCTCACGGTGCAGAAAATTGAGGTCACCCTGTCGTTTGTATTCACGGTAATATGGCGCCGCGAATGACGACGGGGTTTGTTTAATGTTCCACGCTCAGAATATCTATGTTTATGCCTCCCGACCTGGCATCCAATCCATTCCGCGCCGCGCCGCTCGCGAGTCTCGGCTAAAACCGCAACCTCCTGATTTATACCAGATAAGCAGAACAAAGGTAATGGATTGTTTTGGCGGTATTTCTCCCGGAGTGCGTCCAGGGTACCTGTAGTTCAAACACCAGTCACGCCAGCTGTGTAGAACATCGGTCACACATGTGCCGGCTGCCTGAGTTATGGCTTGTTGTATTTAGAGGACGTGAGGCGGCGGAAGAGACCACAGCTCTTCAACGAGGAGGGGGACGCATCTTCAACTTGTCCCAAGTCCTTCAGAGATGCATCTGAGAGTTAAAGTTAGCGAAGGAAGGGACGACCTGACTGGAGGGGACAGATTCAGTGCATTATTTATCATGTTACAATGAGCTTATCCCATAATTACTCCATGCTAATTCCCCCATGGATGGCATCTGTGGGGTTTTTCCCCCGTTTCTCCCGATCCAAATTAAAATCTACGCCGGCGTCTTTATCGCCCTAACTGCTCACCCCCAGTGCTAAAAAAGAGCCTTTGAAATGACATTTACCTCCAAAAAAGCTAATTGTTTTTTTTTGTTTGATTTTGGTGACACCTTATCTGAAACCGGCTGTTAATTAATGGCAATTATACATTAAGCATTAAAGGAGGCACCTTATTAATTAATGGCCTCAGATGCAATTAAATTACAGATGCACACACCAATTTAGCAACCAACTTTCCTTAATCCTGCCTAATTTCAAAGGGATTTCAGGAGGGGGAAAAGTGATTCTATTATTATGGCTGCAGTAGGTGTTAATTAAGAAGCAACTAGCGAGTGCATCTAATGTGGATGCAGCATGTGTGTGTGTGTGTGTGTGTGTGTGTGTGTGTGTGTGTGTGTGTGTGTGTGTGTGTGTGTGTGTGAGAGAGAGAGAGAGGGCAGGCGTGCTTTCAGCAAAGCAACAGGATCAAACCACAGGAATCCACCTCTGCACTTCCCCTCTCTTCTTTTTCTTCTGTACGATGGGAAGAGGTCCTACTTTTTCTAACGTCGTTGTTGCGTCTCGCTCGGCAATGAGTGCTTCGGTTCGCGTGCTTCTTTGCATTCAGCTAATTGATTGAAGGGTGCCGCTGATCTGATTTTATTTAGAACACACTTTGTGCTCCCAACCAAACTAAAAGCAGGGAATTATTATGAAACCGACTCTAAATGTCGGTAAAAACTTCTTAACACCCGTGAGGAGTCCCAGCCTCCACCAGCTCCGGCCGAAACAAAGAGCAGCTCGGGGGATCTTGATGTAGAACGTTGAGTTTCTCCTTCCATAGGTTGAGAGGAGCAACGCCGCTCATGAGGGAATACCCGAGTCAACACGCGCTCCGTCCGATTATGTTAATAATAAATCCAATTATGCACTTACGGCATGAAACGGAAACCAGGCTGGTTGCCCGTGGGGTCGTGGGGGGGGGGGGGGGACCGCGCCATGTTTCATTTGCAAAATGGCGCGATCAATAGCCCTTTGTGCTCACAGGACATTGAGCACTCGGGGTAATTACCTCGATGTCTGTGTTTACAGTGTCAATAAGAAGGCCGAGGGTCGGACTTCGCCCTCTGAATCTGCTCCCGTCCTTCATTTTTGGAACTTGCGTCCACTCAATGGAACTTTTTTCTGTTGTTGCGGCCATTTTGAGTGGCGAGTTTCCCCCTCTTGCCCGTGACGCGTCCCGCTTTGGTTTCATAATCTGCCTCAGAAACGTGCGCACGCGGCCGCAGAAGCCCTGATCTATATGATTCAGACGTGTGCTGTTTACGTCCTACATGAAACGTCCGCATCCGCGCTAATTACGGTTTAGCGAACTTGAAAGGCCGCCGCCGACATTGGGAGCCACAATTACAATTTCCTTTTTCCCGGGTGAGGAAGAACATCAGAAGTGGGAAGCAAACGCACATTTTTGAATGATTCCAAGGCCATTTTTGATCCCTCCAGACATCCTATCGCTAACACGTTCACCCCCCCCCTCCCCCACAATCGGAGACGCAACTGCACAACACAGTCGAAGCAGCAATTAGTGCAAATTAACAGACTTTTTCTA
Source organism: Takifugu rubripes (assembly GCF_901000725.2). NCBI lineage: Eukaryota > Metazoa > Chordata > Actinopteri > Tetraodontiformes > Tetraodontidae > Takifugu > Takifugu rubripes. Next base: position 7,257,946 of record NC_042291.1, on the reverse strand, counting down.
AAACTGCCTTTGCTCAGAAAACGCAGGCTTTGTAGTTCAAAAACACAAAATTCCCACTTTGGCCTGGGAGTTGGAGTGTTTCCAGCCAATGCCTAAATCCTAAAATAAGTACTGCAATCTCCTGGCACAGACACACTGTAATGCTTTAAAAACAATTTAGCAACTGTCATCGCTGTAATTACAGTAACTAATTACCATCCTCAGCAAACAAATAGCTTAACATAATACGCAGGCCCAATCAATTTTAAGAAATGCAAATTCCGAAAAGGAAAAAAAAAAAGAAGAAGGGTGTTGGGGAGGGGGGCATTTTGGCAAACCTGAAAGAAAAACAGGGGAATAACACTTTGTTTTATCGGCACATAATTCCCAGGGAATATCATATCATAAATATTTGCATTCAGTTCTTATCAGGACATTTGCATTTTCCTCTTATCAGCCGGCGAGCCAGGCGCTGGCAGATAGGGCGGCCTGCCTCCACGCCTGCCTCCACGCCTGCCTCCACGCCATACACACATTTCTAATGAGTCACGTCGCAGCCTGATATCATATTTTGGCTACAACTTTATCGCCAAAACGAGGAGGTCATTTTCTCCTGGAGTTGGCTCATCTTTGGAACTGTCTTTGAGTCCCCCCCCCCCCCCCCCCCAACCCCAACCCCAACCCCCCCCCCTGTCTGATGTGATTTAACCGAGATTCATTTTTTTAAAGCCCACAAAAAGGATTATTCCCCCCCCAAACCCACAACGGCCCCCGTATCAGTGGCACGTACGCTCGCAATGATTATCACTCTGTCATAAAATATTTCAGTTTTATCGGAGTATTATTTTATTTGCCACTGCCTCCCTCTGAACAGAGACTCTGGGGAAGGGAAGCACACACACACACACACACACACACAGACACACACACACATTAAAAAAGCTCATCTGCATGAACAGCAGTGGATGACAGGCAGGAGACTCAGCTCCACCATCTCATTTTGGTGGATGTGTGCAACAGTTACCGTGTGTGTGTGTGTGTGTGTGTGTGTGTGTGTGTGTGTGTGTGGTGGTGGTGGTGGGGGAGAATTAAAGTAATTGTTTGATAACATTTTCAAAAAGGTATTTCACAATAACAATTTCATGGTGCATTGCAGAGTATAATTATACGTCAGCCTTTTTTCCTCGGACAGCCGAGGAACACCGGGGGTCAACTAAAGCATCCTCGTCAAATTCTCCTCTCATTAGTGCAATCGCTTCTCTCTGCTAATTATTTTGTCTCCCTCCCTCTCTCCCTCGCTAGATTACATGCAGCTTTAGGTTCCAGTGATAATTTACCATATTTTTTTTATTAAAATTTGTTGTCCCTGCAAATATGTTTTGCATTAATTACAGCCCGATGTGACGGAATGTTAACGACTCCTTTGATGTAACGTAATCACGCGTACGTCCAAGTGCATTTGTGCGCATGTTGGGCTTGTTTTCTGCAAACGTCCGGTTGATTTTCATTATTATTACTATTTATTTCATTCTTTTTTTTTTCATAGTTTGAATGCAATTAAAAAGCGAAACACATTCCCCAGCCCACACCGAGGGGAGCAAAGTAGAATAATTGAGAAGTTTCAAACAGGGTTTAATCATTAAAATGTGCTGTAAGGAGCGGACGTGACACGTAAATGATTTGCTTTCCACCTAATTTTCATGTAAATCAAAAACCAGCACAAGGAGGAGACATAACAACAACCCCTGATATGCAGCCGACAAAAGTCGGCAGCTACTCTGGAATAAACCAGGGAGACGACGGTAATGAGAGCAACACGACTTCGCCCCCGCTGGTGTCTTCATCTGCCTTCTGGAGGGTCTCCCAGACTCCCCCCCCAGTCCTCATTATGGTTCTGTGCCTGGTGTAGCCTGGAAGAGGGCAGCTGGATCACCTTAAGGATTCTCCTTAAATCTTATCTGGGGCTTTGTTTAAACAGGGGAGGGGGGGGGGGGGGGGCATTCCGCCAGGGCCAGAAGATCCGTCAGGCTGCATTCACATAATCAGCAGCCTCAACTTCTGCAGCGGGGAAAATGGGGGAAACTCCTGATAGCTTGCAGCACTTTTGGCTGGAGAGGAAGTGCTCGGGAGTAGAAATACAGCGAGGGACATCTGAGCTCAAGCATCTGAAGTCTGTCAACAGGAGTGCTGACACGTTCCGCCTGAGACTGAAACCCAGCCCGGACAACCTGGGAGCCATTCAGGCTGTAAAAACAGGAACTCTTCTCATCATTACCAAACTGACTGACTGGTTTTGGTTCTTCTGTCAGGTTTCCAATGAGGTCAGTGTTATAATGAGCCAAAAAGAGCTCCAGAGAAAGTTTGATTTTGGAGGAAGAGTGACGAGTGAAGGCGTTCCTTCCTCCACGTTCCTGGTATGTGATTCAAGAAAACAGTCTTTGGGATATTTACATTCTGACTGTGACATTTGCTGTAAATTTGTAATAATTGGAGTCAACAAACAGAAACAGCTGTTTGTTTTGGAGAATATGGTATCTTTATCTGTCACAACGCAACGCTGCAGCACAGTCCAAGTTAGGCCACGTCTGGTACATGTGGGGTCGGCGCATTAGAGGCCGAGTTACCAGTGGCTCTCGGGGGGGGGGGTGTCAACGTCGACTTTTACGACTGGTGAGCTGCCATCAGACCAAAGCGGTGCTAATCACACCCTCACGAAGAGCTAAAGGCCTTGCAAATGAGCGCTGAGATGGTGTTGCGGTGTTTGCAGAGCATGACACCCGGGTGCCTGTCCAAACCAAGGGGAGGCAGGGCCCGGTCTTTGTGTCGGGATCCCGGTTTTGGCCGGCAGTCGGTCCCAGCAGGGACGGGATGTAAAGGATTTGAGCGGAGCTGCCACAGCTTTCAGAAATAAGCTCGTCAGGGAGATGGAGCTGCACATCTACAGAGGTGGATCACAGTGTGACCAATCTTTGTGAATTATTGATCTGAATTTAACTTTCTATCACGTATTATGATCATTTTCTGTTCGCTTTGAAGGAAGAGGGGAGAGAATAAAACCAAAAAAGATGCTCTGTTTTATATTTATATGAATAAACCTAACGATGTAACGTATCTTTTCAAAGCCCTGATGCCATTTCGAGGTTTTTGGGGGTAACTATGGCTTCCGGTCGACCCACCTCGCAGCTCCGAGGGGCGAAGTTGGCATAACAAACGCACCCCCGCGTCACGTGATCACCAGCAGATTTGGTTCCGACTTCAAACCAGAAACGATACCGGAACGCATCATTTTGATGTTTAGCTTCGAATCTTTAAAATCTGTCGGGAAGGGATCAGATCAGAGTGACGTCAGACAGGTGAGTGCGCATATTGACGGTTATGCTGCGCAAAAGTGCGCGGGGTTGTTCCGCCAATGTCTGTTTGATTTACTGCCTAGAACATGCTGGAAAGGCCATCGACTTACAATTTAACGTGGTTTTACTTACAACTTGAAAATCTTGCGCACGCTTGTCATGTTATTCCGAGTGCTGTGGCTGATATTCCTGCCTCTCCGCTCATGTCACCGGGATGTTCCAGCATCGGTGTCCCTGGACGTAGTGGAAGGAGTCTAAATTAAATGGACTTGTGCAAACGTGTTTTTAGGTGATCAGCTCAGAATTTCGAAGTTGTGCAACAGCACAGGTGGAACATTTATTCATACTTTATTTTCAGCCTGTACTGCCCCCCGCCCCGCCCATCCCTTTCCACACAAGCTGTTCTGAGTGAAGTGTTAATGCTGTGGTAATGTAAGGCCATCTCAACAAACACACGCACACACACACAGAAAACAGACTATTTGCAGCAGGGGAAATAGCATATGATGGAAGACAGGGATGCTGCGGTGGAGTCGGGCTGATTAAGCGATTGGGACCATTCTGCTTTCTTCAATCCAGCAGATAACATCATCCTTGGGCTTTATCTTTGCTCTTGAACTTATTTTAAACATTCCCCTCTGCTCTCTCTTTATTACATACTGTCCTCTCCTTTTTGGCATCCAGTTTCATTACTGCCGACTTATCTCATACATCCTTCCTTTCTGTCACTCTGTTTATTGTGTGGCGGGGATTTTAAGATTAGCTGCTCCCACATACCCCTCAACAATACTGTATAATGAAGCCCCGCTGCACCAGCCCAGTATGGGGCTCCACACTGCACTAGGAAGGAACTAAATATTTGTTTATAGTTGGAGTAAATTAATTAGCCTATCTAGAGACAGATAGCGGAAAAGGCCGCGCGTTTAATTTGAAATGGCATATCTGCAGCGCATTCTTTCATTCTCTAATCCCACAGCAAATATGCTGTCTGCTGGAGTGATATCACCATTCAGAGCGGATTATTTGCATATAGGTTGAAAGTAAAGGGTGATTTTTGTTTTGATTGATGAAGAAAAGTGTGCATTGAATCAGCTGATAGGGAGTCGTCCTATTAGAAGAGGGTGCGTCTTCCTATTGGAGGCCTCATCATGCTCGTATCTGCTGTACATGAAGTTGTAATTGTGTTGATAAATGGGGGGGTTGCTTCTCAATTACCCTCATTTTCAAAATGGCATGAATGCTCCATTAGAGCCACATCTGAACACATCAATGAAGGCATGGATGGGAATCTAAAGACCGCCAGTTTCCAGATTTTAATCTCTGAATATAAGCAATAAACAGCTCAGCTAAGTGTCCAGTGTTCATGTGATGTGAGCAACCTCTGATTTTTCAGGAAATAAGAACTCGGTTACCGAGCTACCCCGGGGTCACCGCAGCATCTCCACTGAAGATTTATCCAATTGCACCCGTGTTATTGTCTGTCAGTGATACAGCAGGAAAACATGAGGTCATCTCAGATTATACCATCAGATTACTGCTGTAGGAAGCCCACGCAGTCTCCATCCAACGTGATCGGGTCTCCTCTTCATCCCCCCCCAGATGTAATTGCATCACTCAACACGCAGGTTAAGAGACGGGGTTGGAGAAATTAACTTTTTTTTTTCCTTTCTTTAAACGTTGCCGATTTCCCCAGTTGTTTTAATAACCCATCTCCAACCTGTGATCTAATCTACAGTTACAGTGGAGCTAATTAAAGTTGAAATTAATTACTGTCTGCGCCTGATATTCTAATAACGGCTTTGAGTTTTGTAGCAGGAAGTTGATATTTTGTCACCCGTGTTTTATCTCTGGCGGCTGCGTGTGATTGTCTGCTCTTACAGATTATTAATGTAGCCAGGAAAGGAGCAGGAAATGGCAGATAAAGGCGGAGAGCCTTTCCTTTCTAGCGCTGCTCCTGACCACTGTGGCCCCTCTTGACAGCTCCAAGTCGCCCCCCCCTTTCCTTGCCAGCCCTCTTCTTTTAACGGTCCCTTTATCATGACAGTATTTAGAGGAGATACTATAAGACTGAGCGGGCCTTATGGCTCCCTTTGATAGAAATTATACAATTGTTCATTAGCGGCTAAGGTCGTGCCCCCTGCGCGCGCCCCCACCCGTCGGCCTTGCTTTCCCTTTGGGATCTCATTTAAGCCCCACAGCGTTCAGCAGCGCGTACTGCAGGGGCTACAGATGTGACACCACCCAGGACCTGCTGCAGACGGCGCGGCTGGAAATGTCAAGTTAAGTGAAGGGAACTGTTGGGCCGGCACACTCTAGTAAGCAGGGTTTGTATGTCCCTGCGGGGGTGTGTGGTGCTCTCCCCGCCCGGCTCTGTCACTCTTACAGCGGCTATCATGTTTTTAATGGAAAATGGTCAGCTAAAATCAAATATGGAGGTTTGATAACCGCGGTGGAGGAGCGGTGCTTCTTCGAGTGGAAAAGAACCTTTCAGATGGTTTTCTACTGTATCATTTCCCTCCGACTGGGGGGGCTCGAGGATGCTTCCACACTCCTGTGTGCTCCACTTGGCAAAAAAAAGATAAAGTCAAGCCTTGAACACTCTCACAGTGTCGGGTTCCAGCAACCTTCGCAGCATTTGAGCGGCTTTGTCCGTATCTTCAGAATTGCGTAATTTCCTAAAGTTCTCAGTTAACTGCTTGTTGGATTTGGCGCCACCTAGTGGTGAGGTGTAAGAATGTCGCTGAAAGGCATTGATTACAGCAGCGTGGTGCTGAAATATAACCAGGAGTTCAAAAGTATTATTGTTGTTTCGGTTGTTCCTTCATGTTTCTACAAAAATAAAGGAAATGTTGAGTTAGATTTACTGGTTGCTTTAAATTCCCCATACTGGTGAAGGATGTATGATGGTTGGAGCCACCGTTGCCCGGGGAAGTCTGAAATAAGCTGACCTTGGGTTGGCTAATTAAAGATGGCTGGGTTGGGTTTATAATCAGAGCTCCTGAACACGGACAGTTTCAGTGGCTCTAATTTCTAATTCTAACCCCCCCCCCCAAAAGAACCTGTTGGATTTTATGATAAAATTAGTTATATATTGCCTTTTCTCTCATCGCTACTGTGGAGTAGCACAAACTATGTGAAGTTTCGGCTTTTATAACAGTGGTTTTATAGAAAGAAGACATAGCCAAACTTGTCTCCAGTAAGTCTGAAGTTGGGTGACAAACAGCCACTTTCCCCATGTCTCCTGGATCAGCTCTAAGACGATTTCAATGACACGCAGCAGATCAACTGTTGAGAGAGTGAGGACTGCGAGACAGGGGCTTAGAATCTTCGCTGGATCAGAATGAGATGAACATACAATCAGAGGCAAAGCCACACGGGCTTATCTGCCCTTTCACGATGGCTGTCATCATCTGAGACTTCCCTCGGCTGCTCCTTCGCCAAGATGAGAAGGCTCTCCGGCAGAAAAAAAACAAACCCCGGAAAGTCTCTCGTTTTCTGCTTCGGGAAAAGTTTAGGGAGGAAACTCGCGGTGTCCCCATAAAGGAGCACATGAAAGTCGCAGAGGAGGAGGAGCGACGTGAAGAAAGAACTCTGGAGGTGTCGACCTGGGTGAGAATAGCAGAACCGAATACAAGGTGAGACGTGGAGCTTTGGGGGCCGGAGAAGACGAAATGCTGCACGGCTCTGTGGAGGCATGGCTGCAGAACGGGCGCCGCCTCCGGCTCGTTTACGCTTCTCTCCCTGAACTTTATTACTCTCCTCTATGAACATGAATAATCAGCTTTGCATGCAAGCCCCCCTGCTGTGATAGTTGTTGCAAACATGCAGCATGGAGCTCAACATAAAGCTGTAACACTCTTCCGGAAACAGACCTTCATTCGCTCGAGAGCCGTTTTGATGTGAGCCTCTGATGGACCCCGTCGGCACGCAGGACTCCTGCCGCACACATTTCATAAAAACACTCCGTTTGGCATCGGCGGAGGCTGCGTGGGAGATCTGTAACATGAAATGGATCCATTTCAGTGCACATCACTGAACATATCCCATACAAGGCTGTGGCCAGTGTTTATAGCTTACCCCCTGTGAGGTGTTGGCATCCGGCGGCGGCGGCTCTGTATCCGAGACCGTGTGCCGGTTGTGTCGTCTTTTCCCATGCGAGCGCCGCTCTGCGAGGTGATTAGAGCATCTCTGTCAGCGGCTGAGGGGACAGATGGAGCAACAGAGGACTTTCTGGAGAGGCTATGGTAATTAGGAGTGAAAGGAGAGAAAATGGCAGCTTCAGTGCAACTGGGTTCAGGGAGGGAGCTTTAAACAACAATATTCAAGTGGCGCCGGGATTTGTCTGCCCTTTGGCTAGCTAACATAGCATTGTTATAGTCATGTTAACATGCTTCCACATGCTGTGAGGTTCTCCCCACAGTATCAGTGCTGTAATATGAAATAATTTATGTTGTGTAGAACTCTCCTCTTTACTGAGCGTATAGAGCGGACACGCTGCAAATAATCCCAGAAAAAAACAGATCTCATGATGCAACACACCAGCGTATTGAATAAAGACGGTTAAAAACATTACATTACATACAAATAAAGAAAGCACAGAGGACTTCTCCTACCTCAGGAGGAAGAGCTATGATGAGCGTTTCCAGGAATCTTCTCCAGGTCACTCGTGCGCTTGAATTGATTAAATGTGATTACATGAAAATGAGTACATTAAACGTGCTGGGTGATGGCTGAGTGAGCTCCGTGTATGCAAATGCAGTCCAGGCTTGGTTTGCTTTGCGTTCAGCTGCGTTCAGTTCATCCGGCATCTTCCAAAGGGTGACTGGAACATTAACAGTATGAGCAAAAACAATGCAGACCTCTGCCGTCTCGCAACACCATCGAGCATGACATGATTCATGAGTTGGGCACGTTTGTGTCGAATTATGTGTGTGGAATTATGTGTAAATGCCCAGGCAGGACTGTCAAAAAGGCGGCGTTCAGTTCATCCAGCATCTTCCAAAGCTTTGGTTTTAAAAGGCCTTTCATAAGCTGAATCTTTGCTGTAGCCGCTAAGCTGGAAGCATTAGTACCCACCCCTGCGGTGACGCTTCTGCCTCAGAAATGCGGGTAAATAATGTCTTTCCACATCTATTTGGGATCTCGGGATCTCCGGAGATCTGGATTATGTCAGCTATGACATTTTAAGTGTTTTTTCTTGACATCTGTTTGAATATATGTGTACTCTTGCACAGATTTTAATGAGACTTGTGAGAGCACAATAAACTTTTATTTCCATTGTCGGCATAATGTGGCATCAAGACCGTTTTGACTCATAGGTGAGTCAAACCGGTCAAATATTTATTTATGGAGAGCTGGTGGAAGAAAGCAGTTGTTTGTTGCTACAGAAGTATTCATCCTTAAGTGAAAGAACCATTATTCCAGCACCTGCTCCCTGCTGAGAGGAGATGGCCCTTCCTCCATGTTATTAATTGCTCTGTCAATTATCAATCTGCAGCACCGGTGAGCAGCCACAGGAGCTGCCTCCAGCGGGTTGCCTGGTGAAACGGTGGCACTGGAATCCTCGCGGGGCACATATTAATAAGGCTGCAACCAGAGTTTAACAATTCACCATTAACACATAATGCATTCCTGAATTAATTGGGCTCTCATTTCTAAACACCCACCACTTCTTTCTCTCTCAGAATTTGACCCAACAATAGTGTTTTTCTGGTGGAGGCAGGACACATTTAAAGCCGCTAATGACACCGACAGCAAGATTAACCTACCCAAAGCTCTATTAGCTGTAATGGGCGGTGTCTCTCTGAGTGTCCTCCTGTTTTTAGATTAAATGGCTCCTAAGTTTCACTTGAATTCAAAAATACCCGTGGGGAGAATTTCCAGCTGCCTGTCACTCGTGTCAGACGTCCAACATCAAATGCCGATGGAGCGACCCCCCCCCCGACGCCGACCGGCTGAAGATGGAATTTCACGTCACACAAAGTCCACCTGCCTCCTAAATTGGTTGGTCACTCCCACGTGGAAAAAATGGGTCAGACTTTGTGCAATCAAGAGTTTCGGCAAGGCTGTGTGATTGGACGGATACTGTAAAGGTGAGGCGGAGGGTCGCATACGGTTAAATTTGTCAGGAAATGAGGGAAAAAAGTGATGTTTTTAGCAAAATAATTAGTGCTTATTTTGCCACAGGTAACACAGGGTAGGGTTTGAATTCTTCCTTCTGAGGGTACAGAACCGATCCCAGTAGGTGAACTGGTCGGGCTCATCTGAGCCCAACGGCTGCGCCATGATCATTCTGATGTTAATGACGTCTGCAGAACGCCGGCATCATCCTTGTGATTTAATCACCTCATTTGGGTCCGTCCGTTTTGGCCGCAGCTGAGCGCCTCGGCGCCATCGGCTGCACTCGGCTCACCTCCTCAGAGCAGAGCCAGGCCCTGCCAGGCCACAAACAGATGTTTTCTTGTCGAGGAAATAAACCCGTTTTTTTGGAGGGGGGGGGGTGGGGTTGGACACGGGCTCGCACATTGTGGAGTTTGGATCCTGAATTCCACGATGATCCGAATCAGAAATGAGACTTTGTGTTTAAGATTTCACTTCCAAGCCCTGGCTGCCTGTGGGACCTGCTCCTTGGGCTTTTCATCAGCTGCCATTTTCGACGGCATGCAGTAATTTCATGGCTCATTGCAAGCGCTGAAAACCTTTGAAACTGCAAATGTTAACTTTGCCTGGCCTGGAGCCATTTAGGAAGCGATTAATTTAGCAAACAGAAGTGAGCCACTTTCTCCTCCTAGCCTGCGCATAATTTTTTTTTTGAGGTGGGGGGGCTCTATCTGTATTTGAGTAAGAGTGAGCAATGTAATGACGGTTTCTGTAATTGTAGCAGTGTGAAAACGGCTCCTACCTCCGCCGCCACTATCTCTCTCATCTCTCCTGGCTGAGCTTCACACGGCGAGAGCACGCGCAGATTGAGAAGAGGTGGAATCACTTACAACATGCTTGACCTTATTTCTCATCGCGAGTTGTTAAAGCGTGCTAAAGGAGGGAGCGTGTTTGTTTGCAGAGCCAGCACCTTCGCAATGCGAGCGAACAGGCGTCCTCCATCGTGACTGCGGCTCATCTTTGATAACAGGAGACACAATTCAATTTAGGATTTTATTTTTTTTAATATACATACATTTTTTTGGCTGTGGTGCTTTCAGAGTCCCAGTGAGAGGCTCTCTGTGTTTGCCCTGTGTTCCTGCAGGCTTGTTTTGTCATAGGCTCTGTGCACCAAGGCATGGGAGACGCAGAAGGCAGCGGGTCGGCCAGCCTTCCCCCACAGCTGTCCTCCTCCATCCTGGCACCCGCCGCAGACCCAGCCAATATGAAAACAAATTCTCGCCTCTCTTTGCAATTAATTTTCCTTTGCTGCAGAGAAGGGAAAAAAAACACAGTGTTGACAACATAACATATAGCAGGTTGTGTACAGAAACTCTGGCTGTACAGTCATTCCTCAGTCTGCTGGGAGCACTTGTCTAACACACTCCTCGTGCATCGAGATCAGAACGGGGACGAGGCACAAGTAAAGTGCAGCCATCTTATTTCCATGCTGTCGTAATGCTTTTACATTCAATTAATTCTGATGATCGGAAAGGCTCGCGGGAGACTTTGGAATGAAAAATAGAAGCTCGGGGAGTTGTGCAGGCGGGTCAGGGGGGCAAATGGGACAAAGGAGCAGGGGGAGCAATAGGAAGGCTGACAATGATCCAAATTCCTATTTGGCCTCTGCTTTTTCTCCACATTCGCACACGTGCATCCGCACCTTGTTTAGGAAATAACTGCTTCCTTACCTGGATGCCCTCTAACCACATCTGCATCCTGTCTCACCACGGCCACCCGCCGTCCTCCCCCCCAAACGCCATTAATTTTACTGAAAGCCATTCACAATAAGCGTGAGATACTGGGCAGCGGCGTTCAAACGTTCTCTTCCCCCCTCCTTATCATAAAGGTCCCACATGTCCCGGCAATATCCCCCAAATAACAAAAAAAGCCGATAAATTTGTCCTAATTACGTCCCTCGAACAATGTTGTTTGACGGCCAAAGACGTCAAATTAAATACTATTTTGATTCGGCGAGAGTGGTGTCAAGGTCTTATATTTCCATTGCAGGTAAAGCGACTGATAAACATGCGAGCAAGACTGTAATTACAGGGTGGAAATGACATCAGAAATTAAGCAAATTGTGAAAAGGTTTGCCTTTAAATGGGTTTGAGTCGCGAATTAAAAAGACCATTAACTGGGAAGAGGCAGGTGTTGTCCCCACCGTCCAAAACAAACAGAGCGAGGATGTGTGTGCGTGTGTGTGTGTGTGTGTGTGTGTGTGTGTGTGTGTGTGTGTGTGTGTGTGTGATGCAGGTGTGTGCTGTTATCTCTGAACAATCCCATGTCATTACCCAGCGAAGGCGTATTTAGCTGATTTTCCTGACTTTGGCCACTCTGCTAATTTGCAATGCATTGTTCTATAAATAAACCTCCCTGAACTGAAATAATGTGTCTTTTCCATCTTTAAATTCCTCCTTATTGCTGCTTTTATGTCCATTTGCACAGTCTGAAAGATGCTTGGTGCTGTTGTGGCACACAGGTTGGATGGCTGAGCAGCTTTTTCTGTGTTTGGTTTCAACTTCCTGTATCCTCTCCTCCTCTTCAGACCTTTCTCCGCGGGCCTTTATGCATTTCTTTAAATAAATTGTTATAGCGACTCTACCAGATTTCAAAAGCCAGAGGATCAGAGTTTCATTCCACCCCATTTTGTGTTGTTTTTTTTTTATTTCTCTTTCAGTTTTTTTTTTTCTCGGGTCTTTTCCTGAGCGGAGGAAAATTTGAAGGTGATGAGAGGTCTTCTGTCTGATAGGACGCAGGGCCGGTGTGGTGATCAGGCAAAATTACATCAACTTTTTCCCCTCCTCGGCCATGCTCGTCTCCCCCTTTTTTTTCTTTTAATCAAAGCTCTCGCAGCCTGATGCTGCCCTCGCTCTGGGCCGGGTGTCAAACGGTTTCCATTGATGTCAGCGCGGCGGTAATCACAAAGTCTATCCACAGATGCCTCGCCTGCACCGG